>NW_017534495.1:38021-42337 GCF_001853355.1 Bactrocera latifrons
GACTTTGACCAACGACATCGCTAACCTTAGGGTGGGTAGTATCGGTGAACTTGGTAGGAAAACAAAAGAAATAATGGATAATATTACCGAATATTGTCAACAAAAAACACGAAGTAACAGAAATTTAAACCAATTTGCTCAGAAGACAAGAAATTTTAATAGTAACCAAAATCAAAATAATCAAAGAATAAACAACTTTAGGACACAAAATATTGGCTATCAAAACAATGATCGTTATTATGCACAAGATAATTCGGGACGATACTCAAAGAAAAACCAATTTTTCAGAGCAAAATAATTTTCACCCAAATAATCCACAGAGACAAACTAATTATCGGACACGAAATTCAGGCCAATATACAACTCAATATCGTAATAATAATATTAATAATAATAATATTAATAATAATAATATCAATAATAATAATAACGGCTATGGTAATTCAGCAAGACAAAATATACAGAACGGCACTCGGCAAACAAGACGTTCAAATGGCCCAACTCCCATGGATGTTGATGCTGTGAGCAGGACAGAGCAAACGAATAACAACGAGGAATTTTTTACCAATTAGAATCATAAAATCAAAATAAAATATTAATTTCACTTACTTTGTTTAATAAAAAATTGTGTGCATTGGTAGACCCAGGCTCTAATATTAGTATTATGAAAAAATCAAGCTTCGAACATAAGTTACCGGTTCTAGAAGAAAATAAAACAATAATTAGTACACTGAATGGTGAAATAAAAGCGTCTAACGAAAGAGTTAAGACATCATGTAAGCTAGAATTTAAATACCCCCACAATGCTAGGATGAGATGGTTGAAAATAGACTTTGAAAAACCGTACGATCTTCTACTAGGAAACGATTTTATATTTAATAATTTCAATATAGTCAATATTGAAAACGAAGAAATTGATTGAGCTTCAAAATGGTGTTAAAATTCCGTTTTATTCAAAAACTATCCAAGAGCAGGTATATGCATTCAATTGGGTCATTTAAAATCAAATGAACGAAAGGAGGTTGAAAAATTGTTAAGTATGAAAAATTAATGTATAAAGAAGGAGATACCTTGACAAACACAAAAACGGTGGTCCACGAAATAAGAACCACCAAAAACCAGCAAACCAATTCAAAGATATATAGGTTACCTCCGAAACATGAGGAAGAAGCCATAAGGCAAATTGGGGAGCTAGAAAAACAAGGTATAATTCGGAAAGGTAGAAGTAAATATAGTTCATCTGTTATCATAGTTCCAAAAAAATGTGATAGCGTGGGAAATAAAAAATTTTCCGTTAGTAATCGATTGCCGTAGACTAAATCAAATAACTGTCGATGATAAATATCCTTTGGCAAACATTGATGAAATCTTAGACAAGTTGGCAAGGCGCAGTATTTTAGCACTCTTGATCTAGCCAAAGGTTACCATCTAATTTTAATGGATAAAAAGGATATTGAAAAGACAACTTTTGTATCTCCGGTGAGGTTATACGAACCTCTGCTAATGGTAGGCACCTGGCCGCGGTGCGGAGGCTTAGTCGCAAGGTATACTCGGCACCCCCAACCGGTGTGGGTGGTGCGGACTAGCACCGCCCAGACAGGCTGTCGGGCGACGCATGCGTGCGGCAACCAAGGACTACCACCTCCTAATCCAGGGTGTCATGCGACCCGTGCCCATTGGATGATTTGCAGCCAGGATGAACATTTGTCTGTATTCTAACGGAGCCTCCCCAACACCGGACCGAATTGGGGTGTATCTGTGGCCTTACCGAGCCAAGGGGCTCTGGCGCGGTGGACCTCCCAGTTCCCCATTAAAACAAATAGACCCGACAGCTCACCCCGCTGAGCCAAGGGTTGTACGAACAAGATGAAACCACAAAAACAACTACTACCACTGGTGAATCGACAAGGCAACGTACAAGGACAATGGCTACGGAACACGATAGGGCAAAAGAGAAGACAGGGGGCGCAGCTGTAGGCAGGGGAGGTCAAGGAGCTAAGCGTAAGTTCAGCTACCTTGATGCTCTCTCGCCAGAAGAGCGAGCTCTGTCCGAGGAGCATGCCAGGGAGGAGGTTGACGACATGCCCTCTTGCCGCGGCGCCCGGCGTGCAGTACCAAAAAGGGATACAGATACTGGGTCATCCCCCACAAAGGAGTGTGGCAGGACTACGTCCGTGTGTGCGCAAGGCAGCCGGTCTATGGACCGTGGCCAGGTTAGTGCATCACTGACCGAAATGCGGGGTGACGGGAAAGCACTCACCTATGCACAGGCAGCAAAGCGGAAGAGTGGTCGACTCACACCATGGAAGCCCCCCAGTTCCAAAAGGCTGAGGGACGGCGGCACGAGAGCGACCAGAGGCCACCCATCAACTCAGGCTCCCCCGAGGGTGGAGGAGGGGCGGCGCAGGTATATGGATGCTGTCAAAGGTATCCGCATGGCTGTACTGCCTCAAAACTATCCGGCGGAGTCGCTGGAGTCGGAGCAGCTCACGGTGCTCCAAAACCTCCTCCTGGAGGAAGTACTTAGAGGTGCTGAATACGCGGCGTCCTTCCTTGGGGTACATTTCGGAGGTGGCATGTTGCAGGTGGACTGTATGGGCGAGTTGTCCGCCAACTGGCTGCGGGAATTTGCCCCAAAGCAGGAGGCTGAACCGGTCCTGTCATCTGTGCAAAAAGTGCGGAGGATCTGCACAGGATGACAATGTTCCTCCCCCGCAGCGATGACAAGCCGTATGAGTTTGCCCTGGGGCTGATTAAGAATCAGAACCGGGGACTTAGCATCGCAGGTAGAGGAAAAGGGTGACCTACGTGGATGGAGATTGTACCTGTACATTGATGACGAATCGTACAGGTACGTCGGTGCTGCAAGCTTCCGTCTGTTTTACAGGTTCAGCATGGTGGTCATGAGACCGCACAAGCCTGTGACCACAGGGAGCAAGGAAGCAGGGAAGGCTGCCACCCAGTCGAGCGGCAGCGGTCCCAAACAGGACACAACGGTGGCAGGTAAACGAGGTGGCAAAAAAAAACCGGGCGTGAGCGCAGAGCTGACTACGCTAGTCGTAACAGCTGACGTCCCGGTTGCCCAGGAAGCCGGGCTACCCTCCACCCAGGAACTGCTCTAGGGACTAGGCGACCAGGAGGACAGCAGTGCGACGGAGGGATGTGGACATGCCCCCCTTCGAGCCACTACTTTAATGGCCGTCGACGTAGAAGTTGCCCAAGTAAACCTGCATCACGCAGCGGGGGCATCGGCAGTCATATCGAGTTTTTCTGTATTTCAGAGTTCCTGACGCAGGACTTGGTGGCGGTAGAGGCCAGAGACTGGGAAGGCAGAGACTTCGTCCTGGCATCAGCCTGCTTCCCAGGGGAGGCAGCAGTAGCACCCCCTGAAGTGGTGGTAAGGCTAGTGGAGTACTGCAAGAAGCACAGGCTGCCCCTCGTTATCGGATGCGACGCGAACGCTCACCATGTTGAATGGGGAAGCACGGACTGCAACACAAGGGGTGAGTCTCTATTAGAATATGTAACTAGGTAGTAACTTAGCTATTGAAAATGTAGGTTGCGAACCCAATTTTATAACTATAAGCAGGAGGGAGGTGCTGGACATCACCTTCTGCAACGAGCATGCAAATGGATGGGTCTCAAGGTGGAGGATCTCAACGGAACCCTCCCTGTCGGACCACAGAATTGTAAGGTTCGCACTGAAGGTTGAGGTCAGGCAACTTCCCCCAAGACGCAATCCTCGAAGGACCAACTGGAGTGCCTTCAGGGTAATGCTACAGGATGAACTAAATAAAGAGAGGCTGACCGATGATAGCGTTACGGGCCCGGGAATAGAAAGCAGAGTGCTGGCACTGAACGGGTCTATCACTAACGCTTACAACGGTAGCTGCTCCCTAATAGTGCTCACAGATAGGCGCATTTGTCCCTGGTGGACAAAGAAGCTTGCAGACCTCAGGAAAAGACTACGTAGCCTATTCAACAAGGCAAAACGTACAGGGGTCTGGGAAGAATACAGGAGCTACCTAACTCTCTACAATAAGGAGATTAAGTCAGCAAAACAAACGAACTTCAGGAGTTTCTGTGAAACAATTCCCACGACAGCCGGTTCTACGTACCGGAATTGACTCGGATTTCATCCGACCATGGGCTGTCCTTTCGGCGATCTAACCCCGTTTGGATCGGTAAATATTAATCTGTGTGTGTCGTCACTGGAGCAACGCCTTGCAGCAGGGTTGCTCCTTATCCTCCTGACTCGTGCTGGCATTGAGTCCAACCCGGGCCCGGAGGAATTCTTCTGCTGCGTTTGCGCTAAA
>NW_017534495.1:51077-54565 GCF_001853355.1 Bactrocera latifrons
GACTGATAATCGTTACAACAACAACAACAACAGTTTCTGTGAAAAGGTCTCCTCCACACCAGAAGCGGCGCGGCTGCACAAGGCTCTGGCTAGTGGGAAGACTAACACGGAGGTAGCCATCAAAACAAGTGACGGGACCTTTACGACCAGCGCGGAGGACAGGGCGACAGAGTATAAAGGGGAGGTTGTTGTTGTTGTTGTAACGACAGAATTCTGCCGAGTTGACAGTCCTTGGCCGGATAAAAATCCGGGTCCGTTCCGGTTTTCGTAGACCCGACTGTCGTGGGAACGGCAAGGGGAGGTGATAATATGTGCCTTCTTAGACATCGAAGGTGCCAAGAAGGACGGCATTACTAAATGAACTCATTTCACGAAAAGGTTTAAGGTTACCCTCGGGAGCAAGAGTGAGTGGAACGACCCCCCTCGTGAGCAAATGCTAAGGGATGGTACATTGAGGTGGTACACCGACGGCTCAAAAACGTCGGAAGGAATAGGTGCGGGTATTGTAGGCCCGCGTACAAAGCTCTCCATTCCGATGGGARGCTTTCCAAGTATTTTTCAGGCTGAAGCCCTGACTATAAGTCGGTGTACAGAGATAAACCTCCACCGCAACTATCGCAACGAGCGCATACCTATACTCAGCGATAGTCAAGCGRCACTGAAAGCGATCTCCTCCTACGAGATCAAATCGCTTTTGGTGCAGGAGTGCAGAGAACGATTGAACAACCTAGCTACAAAGAACCAGGTGCACCTAATTTGGGTGCCCGGGCACAGGGGCATAGCCGGCAACGAACTGGCTGACGAGCTAGCCCGCTCCGCAGCCTCCACCAGTATGGTTGGGCCCGAACCATTCATTGCGGTGGGTCCCCACACTGTGAAGGAGCTGCTCCGCAAGGAAGAGTGTGCAGGGAAAGGTATTGGCAGCGAGCGCACGGTATGAATCATGCCAAGCTGCTAGTTGGGGGGTATAACCAAAAATATGCTGGGGCTAAGCGAGTCCCTGTGAGTTAGGAGAGGGCACAATAGACCTAAGGTCGCAGTGCATTCCTTAGTTATTTATCTATCTATCTATCTGGGGTACGCCTTTGGCCTGGTTAGGTCTGTACTGTTCCCAGGTTTTGATGGTTTGAACTGAGAGATGTGTAAAAGCTTGTGGAAGTTCATTCCGGAATACCTGAAGGCCATACTTGGGCAGCTTGAGCCACTCTGTAAGTGTTGTGGGTATTCTTCTTATGGTCGAAGGTCGCACGAGGTCTGAGTTAGAACGTGTGGGAGGAGATCTCTAAGAGATCGTGAATACTTGGGGTGTAGGTGTGGGGGTGGACATATCGAGGGAAAAACAGTTCGTCCACCGATTGCCGTGTGAATGGGGTCAGCATCTGATATGTGACGCAAGTCAAATATCGGGTTGACCATGAGTGAAAGGAGTAAAACACCTCCACACTTGGCGTATGTGAAGGAGCGACTGCAGGCAACTGATATGTGACGCAAGTCAAATATCGGGTTGACCATGAGTGAAAGGAGTAAAACACCTCCCCACTTGGCGTATGTGAAGGAGCGACTGCAGGCAACTGTAGGCAAAATAMGCCGCATTTTGAGGAGCGATTGGGGTCTCGGACGTCGTGCTGTCCGCACCATATATCGTGRCKTGTTTGTGGCCTGTGCCACATATGGAGCCCCTGTATGGTGGGAGACAGCCACGACTGTCTGGGAGTCTTAAAAACTCCTCTCAATCCAGCGTGGTATGATGCTTGCTTGTTTGCCTGTATGTCGCACCGTCTCAACGGATGCGATGCAGGTTTTATTAGATGTACCCCCTCTTGACCTGAATGTTATACAGCGTGCTGTTGCATTCAGGTTAAGAAGGGGTTTGAGTGCGTCATTGCTGCGAAACGATTGGATTTCCGACGGTGATGTGGAGAGGGAGGGATATCTAGGGAGCAAGAGGGTTAGGCGTAGGTGGCAAGAACGATGGGACAATAGTCCCAACGGCCGAGTGACGTATGAGTACATTCGGGGCGTTGGGTTCATTAAGGATAACTCAAACTTCAGATTTTGTCTGAGTCTAGGTTTCCTGCTTACGGGGCATGGGCCTCTGAATGCATTTTTGCATCAGAGGCACCTATCGGACACGTCGGAGTGTTTTTTTGGAGCGGAATCGGAAAATTTGTCGCATTTAATAGCGGAGTGCCCGATGTACTCGGACTTTAGGTATCTGGGTGGTATGGGGATTAGCTGGACTGATGGACGATTAAATGTTAGTGGTGTGATCTCCACTAGTCGGAAGACCGAACATTTAGGGTTGTTTGCGCGTGAGTTATTTAAGCGGCGAAGGCGGTTAGCTGGAAATTAGGGTTAGATTTGTATAATTGGTGTGCGTATGAGGTGTATGTATGGGGTCCAACCCCTGGTACCACGGGGAGCAGGAGCCCTTGGAGGTAATTCCAACCTGCTCATGAGGACTGGATCCTCCGGAAGTATCATGGTGGTTGTGGTTAAAACCCAAATGCGGGAAGAACTGATTTTGTCAGTTGAATGTTGAGTTGCATTGCAACCGGGTGCCGGACCCAAAGCACGGCAGAGGTTTTAGATGGGCCTCGAACCCGACCAAGGTGGTTAGTGTGTGCATTCCACACTGCCAATTGGTACTGAAAATACTTAGCATTCTCAGGGCGCTGATCAACGCATTGATTTAATCCGCTGTGCTTTTGAGTGCCGTGGAGTAATGCTGTCGTCAGCAGGTACCCACGTTAAACACACCGGACGTTGTTCTTGTGCAACAATAGAAGGAAATGAGAAGGCCGACGAACTGGCTCGCGCTGCGGCAGCGTCCAAGATGATGGGACCAGAACCATACATAGCGGTAGGATTCCACACTCTTAAGGAGCTGTCTCGCACGGAGCAGAGAGCGGCATTGGCAGTAAGTATGCGCCACTCCAAGCTGCTTCTAGAAGGGTACAACCTCTCAGGTTCAAAGAGCTAATTCACCTCCCCCGTGACAAATTTCGTCTCGTGTTGTTGTTGTTTTAACGGTTATCAGTCCCCGCTGGGATGGTGAGGGTTATCAGTGTTGTCGTCGATGTCATCTAACGGGAGGCCCAGGAAACGTGCTGTTTCGACTGGGTCGGACCGAAGGGAAAAGGGTGTTAGATGGGTGGGGTTGGTTGGGCATGCAAAGAGGTGGTCAGTGTCATGCGGAGACTCGTCACATGCAGGACATACGTTGGTTATGTCAGGGTCTATTCTGGATAAGTAGGAGTTTAACCTGCCACAATATCCAGAATGAAGTTGCGCAAGGGTCACTCGCGTTTCTCGTGGCAACTCGAGCTCTTCGTCTGCTATGGGTGGTGATTTGACTCCAAGTACGCCATTCACGDGGMRGGAGTCGGTGAAGGTGTTGATGGCTCCACTGTGAATGGTGGTCAGTGCCTGTCGGAAGTCTGTTGCGTCCGAGATCCTGTCGGCGTATTGTTCGATGTCGTCGACGT
>NW_017534495.1:54990-56640 GCF_001853355.1 Bactrocera latifrons
CGGTCGTATGTGGAGAGAAGGAGACTGTCGAAGGTGACACCTAAAATGTTAGGGTTATTGACAGTCGGAATTTTGACGCCGACGACTGCAATATTAAGTTCCAGTCTATACTCCTTCGTCCAGTTCGTGAATATGGTCGCTGTGGATTTGGTGCGGGATAGTTGGAGATTCCGTGCAGTGAGGAAACGAGAAAGGTCGGAGAGGTAGTTGTTTACCTTCGAACACATGCCATCGATTCCATTGCCCGACGTCAATATCGTACAATCATCAGCGTACGAGGTTATGGAAACCCCCTCTGGTGGTTGCGGGAGTTTCGAGATGTAGAAGTTAAACCTAGCGGGGAGAGGACACCACACACCCCCCGTTTAATTCTTCTCAGTTTCGATGCTGCGCCTCGAAATAGTACGCATGGTTGGCGACCGTTCAGATAGTTCATGGTCCACCTCTTGAGCCCTGGAGGAAGTGTGGTTTTCTCAATGTCYTGCAGTAACGTTGTGTGATTGACCGTGTCAAAAGCTTTTGACAGGTCCAACGCTAYGAGGATCGTTCTCTCACAGGGTGGTTTCTGGTTGAGGCCACGAACTATCGGAGCGTTTATGATGCTAAGTGCTGTGGTGCTGTGCATTTTACGGAATCCATGGTCGGAAGCAACAAGGCGTCAAGTGTCTTCACTACTGGGGAGAGGAGAGTTATCGGACGATAAGATTCCCCTTTGTTGGCGGGTTTCCCAGGTTTCAGTAGTGGGACCACTCTTCCGACAGCCGGTTCTACGTAACGGAATTGACTCGGATTTCATCCGACCAAGGACTGTTTTTTCGCCGATCTGACCCCGTTTGGATCGGTGAGTATTAATTCCGTCTCCTTGTCGCGATCTATACAGGGCACTGCAAGCTCAGGAAACACCTGTCCAATATGGGCATAGTCTCCTGTGCTAGCTGCCGGTTCTGCGACCTGGAACAGGAAACTCCAGCACACCTAATCCTGGATTGTACAGCAATCACTGGAAAAAGGCTCAAGGCCCTGGATTCCATTTACACCAGCAAGGAACTGTCAGGGTAAAAGTGGTATGATTGGATAGAGCATATGCTGAGATTACCAATATATTGTAGATAATTATACCAATTATAGCTCAATTCCCACGTACCGGAATTGACTCGGATTTCATCCGACCATGGGCTGTCCTTTCGGCGATCTAACCCCGTTTGGATCGGTRAAHRTTAATCTGTGTGTGTCGTCACTGGAGCAACGCCTTGCAGCAGGGTTGCTCCTTATCCTCCTGACTCGTGCTGGCATTGAGTCCAACCCGGGCCCGGAGGAATTCTTCTGCGCCGTTTGCGCTAAAAGGCTCCATCCAAACTCCACCTCGGTCAGGTGTAACACATGCAATGGATGGAGCCATCTTAAGACCTGCTCAGGCCTTAAGACCCATAGGGAGTGRACCACGCGTTACGTGGCCCCATGTTGCCTACGCAATACTGCGACGTTAGCCTCTACGGCTGTGCAGTCTGCACTTAGTTCGCGCGCTGCGCCGCCACCCACCCCGAGTGGCCAACAGAGGACCTCCACGGTCCCCCGGAGCTCMACTAGGCAACATAGCTCCCACTCTGACCTGTCCCCCCCTCAACCTTCATCCCGCTCCAATCCTCGTGC
>NW_017534496.1:0-1762 GCF_001853355.1 Bactrocera latifrons
TATTATGTTAATAAGAAATTCTCATAAAAATTTGATATAGATAAATGTAT
The DNA here is from genome assembly GCF_001853355.1 of Bactrocera latifrons. Lineage (NCBI taxonomy): Eukaryota > Metazoa > Arthropoda > Insecta > Diptera > Tephritidae > Bactrocera > Bactrocera latifrons. The sequence goes on from NW_017534496.1 coordinate 51, forward strand.
TAAAGATATAACATTAAACAATTAGTATAAGCTATATTTATATTATATATAAATAATTCCCTTCATTTCGAGAAACTGCAGAACTTCTTATTTATCTCTTTATTACTTGCTCTGAGATTTGAATAATCGTTTATATATATATATAGCTTTTAGTTTTGTTGAATATTTTCATATATTTTTGCTCCAACGAAAACATGTTTAATTTTAAAATTTTATTGAACAATAATTCATTTTATAATTTTGCTCATAAAATTTGCTTAATTTTAATTCCAATTTCTCACTGGGCTACTCTCATGCCGACTACTGAAGTAGATTCATTGCTTTAAAAAAAAAATTGATTGTTTAAATTTTTTTCTCTTTGTAGTGTCTAAATAAGCTGTCATAATGTAATAGATTTCCAATGCTGACAAGTAGATCGCGCAAAATCAGAGCCACACCGAGAGATTTAACGTGTATCAGTTTCAAATCACTTCGATGAAGTGATTTTGAACTGTCATTTTTGTATGGCGAAATCTTGATAAATTTATAGGAATAGTAGGATAAACCACTCAACAGCCAAAATCGTGTAATTAAGTGTTGGTTTGAACATGGTATAACGGGTTTAAAATTAATCAATTTTACATAAATTTCGTAAATATTATAAAACAAAGTCAACATATATTTTTATTTTTTCGGTAGTTATGTTTTTTACTAGGTTATAAAAAATTTAATATTTGTTATCGAGACAATAGAGCAAACTATACCAGTTGTTCAAAAGCATTTACAATGCAATTGTGTTGCGCTTTCTTCTTTGATGGAGAAATACTTTTCTTTAAACCATTTTACTAATCGCTTAGTTTCAAGCAGTCTCCCTACCTCACGTTTTTTTTTTTATAAACAACTGTAATTTATTTCAAGTCTTCTAAAAATAATTGAAGAGAATTAATTAAAATCGGAGGGGTAAGAAATAAGTATAAGATTTTTGAATAATTGTGGTCTGATTTCGAGTAAAGTCAGACGTTCATCTCGATTATTTTTACGCACCAAAAGTCCGAACTGAAGTGCAGTTTTTAACAATGCTCTATGGTATTTAATAATATTTTGCCTTTCATGCTTTTTAATTTTTTCTCTTTGCCTCCATTATTACCAAAACCGAAAAATATTAAAAAATCTATTTTTATTAAGATTTTTCTTATTACATACATAAAAATGAGTTTCATTTATATTGAAACAGAAAGAAGCGTACACTTTTGACTCATGAATTACTGTGGGGTGGCAACATAGGTCTCTTTACTTATGGTGTCTCCCGTCTGTGTGGCATAGTGAGCACCGTTAGCAATTTAGCTTCCTGAGAATAATGGCAAATACCAAAAATTCAGTTATTTAAGCAGCGATTTCTAAGATTTAAATTTTTTTTATATATTTTTCTCAAGCAGACATGCTACGCGGAATTTTTGAACGTTCTGCCCGCCGCTTCTCCCTCGATATATATATTTTTCTCAAGCAGACATGCTACGCGGAATTTTTGAACGTTCTGCCCGCCGCTTCTCCCTCGATGCACAGATTGATATCACGGCAAATCTCGCAGCATGAATGATAATGAGGAATGCACTGCGACCTTTGGTCTATTGTGCCCTCTCCTTCCTTACATTGCCTCACTTAGCCCCAGCCCATTAATGAAGTCCAGTACACTGCTAGGCGCTAGCGAGGCAATGCGATCCCTATCCGGAAAT
>NW_017534496.1:3001-11262 GCF_001853355.1 Bactrocera latifrons
ACCGCCCCATATGTGATTATCGGTCTTACTATCATGGTGTACAACCATCTAACTATTCTAGGCGTTAAACCCCAGGACCTTCCTGCCAGGCGATTACACACCATTAAGGCCCTTGTCGCCTTGACCAACGTCAGGTTTACGTGCTGCTTCCACCTCAGCGTGGAGTCTAACGTTAAACCGAGGTACTTAACACTGCAAAAAATGGTCATATATAGTAATGCTTTTGTATACATTTAAATAAAGACCGTCGGAAGTCGGAGTTTCGGAACATCAGGTTATGGTTCCAGTCCTAAAACGACTGCGTAAAATAAGTTTATTTTTCGGTAAAATGTTCAATTGATTGTTTAATTATAATAGTTGGTGTTTTGAGAATCGAGCCGCTAGACGCGGAGAAATATGACTCGTGATAATTATAAATATGGGCTATATCGATTAACAACGATTTGGAGTATGCTGTCTTCACGAAAGTGCACCCCACAGATGAGATAAAGCTCCGGGAAATTTTTGGCCAAAATCATCAGGAGTCGTCACGTTGGCGATAGCAACAGTGTACGTGAAGTTTGGTTAAAATTGGAATCGACGTTTCAGGTTAAAGATAGAACTAGAAAAGCGACGTTACTTACCATTTGTTGTATATATGTATGTATGTACTACTTACTAACGTGTAGCATGTGCGAAGGCTAGAAAGTTCAAGAGCATCTCAACGCATTCAACGAGAATACAAACATTTTGAAATAGTCAAGTAAATAAATGACGAATTAAGTTCAGAACACAATTGTTCGACAAAGATAAATGGTGATAGTAATGTGACCAGTGACTATAAAATTACATATATTGGAATCCGAACGAATTAGTAATTTGTATAATATATAAACAAACTAAAAAACTAGTGGACTGTAAACATTTTGCCCTTGAAAAGCAAGTGCGCATATTTTTCACTAAATCAGACGGAAATAGGGCTGATTTACTTGAGATTGTTACAGTGTGGCTGAATGAGGAGTGCAAATATTTTGTTACATTTGCAAAAAATATGTATTGAAAGTTAAAATATTTACGTTAGAGAAAATTAAAACGTAAATTTTTAAATGAAATAGTAACACAGAAAATTCGGTAGACGTACCTAATTATGCAAGGATAAAGGTGGATAGGCATCATGACGCAGCGTGGGCGCTTACGAAAATTATAGTATATCAATCGATCTCTGACAACGATTCAAACGTTGTTGATGTAGACGACTTCTACGAATACAACCTCTTGTCACTGACAGTCGTCAAAATGTAGCGGATGCGTTGAGATCCGAATACGCCTCTATGCGGGTAAATGGGCTCATGAGGAAGAGAGCTTGGAAAATAGTTAAAATACCTTCAAAAGTAAAGTAAGACCAACAATTTCATTTTCCCTACTAAAGATGAGCATCTTAAGAAAGTTCGTCTAGTTGCAGAAAGTTACGCTCAACGCTTAGGGGAAGACTTTCATGAAATTTCCTCTCCAGTTACACGGTCAACTTCAATACGCCTTTTTACAGCGCGGAGTGCAGAAGAGGATATCCAGCAACGTCAGAAGGATGTAGTTATCACGTATATTAAATATATTACATCCTTAATCGGGATATAGATAAAGATATCTACATATTTCATATTTGCTTATGAGTTCGTTGAAGGATTTTCATCGTGGGCAACCTGCCGATTTTCAAGATTTGACGAAACATACCAGCGACCGACAGAAGTGTGGCAACCATCATTAAGAAAAGTACTATGAGGTTTGCGTCAGTCAGTCTTAATGTGGTATCATAAAATAAACATGTTAACAAAAAAACAATTTTGTTTTTACCATGGGTTGTATATATTATAAACGAATATGTGGGAAATTGAAAATATTTCCTTTTTAACCAATTGTAAAGATTTGGCCATTTCTGGTTTTCGCACCCATTTAGTGTCGGCCTTCACGTGCGGTTGCCGTCCAGAGAGAGGGAAGAGTACGTACGTTGTGTAGGACAGTATATGTATATTTGCAAATTGAGAAATAATGTGTTTCATACATTCATTTACTCTAAAAACCGGCACATAATGTATACGTATATTTGGTAAAACTCAGAACAAAAAGTTGGCTCCACATGTGTCATGTAACTCTTGCAGATATTCTGGATGGTGAGTTTATTGCAAATTTTATAATAATTACTAACTATTTTGGAAGCATTAATTAGATTTAAATGTTCAGTATACGCCAAACGTTTTGTTGTCGTCGAGCTAAAAAAGAGTACTGAATTTTGCAGTGCCGAGAATTTGTAGGAGCCCAGGTGCTCATTTTTCAAATACTCGAATAATTTTTTTGCAAGTTGGTCTAATTCTAATCAAAAAATATGGAATGTGATATTTTCCCTAAGTTACTTAAAAATGCGTTAATGGTGGTTTTCTAGGAAGTCATGGATCTGACAATTATGATGAATATCTCCATCATCGAATGTATAATTTTTCTAAATATGGACATGGTACATTATCATTTAATAAATTTAAAGAAAATATGGGAGCTTATTCGGAAGAACAAGAAAACTTACATCAAGATATAGTGGAATTTGAAAGACGTTACCAAGGCTAGTATCCTGAAAGTATGATAGTGACTATATTTGGAGGTTAAGAAGGAAAATTTTTACTGAATATGAAGGAAAAATAAAAGTGTTAACTTTTAAATATTTAGAGTATATTAAAATGTCAATGGTAACAATGAATCCTAAATGGGATGACCGGTATCTCTTAATAAATTATATAGTATGTATAACACGTGCCCAAATATGCTGTTGACAACGAAATCTCATCCAAGGCATTATGTTGGTCAATTTTTATCATCCAACAACGACAGATATTGGAAATTACTAATGGGGATAGCTTTTCATCCAAAACTTAAGAAATGCGAAAATACGAGAGGAAGTGTTGTGAATGCGAAATAAATAATAATAATATAATATACATAACATCTACATAAAACTATATGCAATAAATAGTAAGACTTTATTCATATATAATTCTAAAGTTTTTATTGTATTCTTCAAAATATATGCCGTCCCTCTAATTAAACTTGTGTCAACCGGAATAGCTTTCAATGTGGGAAGCGATTCACGTTTAAGGTCTTCAATTGACTTGAAAGGTTGTTTCGGCACGATATTAGTTAAAAAATTTACGAAAAATTCTTGAAGAATCAATACACGACGACGGTGCATTATCGTGGTACAAAAACCAGATATTTCATTCCACACATAAAATTTAATTTAACATCATTGTTGAATAATTTCACTCAACTTAAAAATCGCCGAATACACTTTATGTACCTCAGAAAGACAAGCGTATACTAAAAACTAATGATTATTGTGATGTGAAATTTAGTGAAGATACCAACCTATAAAAAAAAAGAATATTTCGACAAATGGGATTTCTTCTTGTACTTTTTTTCATTTCAGTGTTCATACATTGTAATGCTTTTGAACACTTTTGATTAAGTTCAGTCATTATTATATCCGAGGACTTTACCCACGAAATTTCTACGTCTGCGCTCTATCAGCCCTTATATATAGTACTTATATAACTTACCATTGATACAAGTATATTCCAGTTGTTTTTTTAGAAATGGAAATAGCTAATTACAAGCAGGAGTTAATATACTTACTTATCTTTCTAACTTTCAATATACCAATTTATATAACAAATGAAAAACTTTACGGAAAATATTATAATTTTATTTTATTAATATTAGAGTTTTCCGACAAATACAAAATATGGGATACAAATATATCTGGCATTTATTACTTTCACCCTGAGAAAAAGTGCATGTGTCGTTTGGGACTTCAAATCAAGAATTACATACATATGTATATGTCTGTAAAACTTCATTATTATCTTATTTTTCCAAGCATACATCCAACGCATTGGAATTTCAGGCTGTTTGTTTGGCTTAACAACGGTCATGACTATACATGTACATTAAAATATCGTTAGCTTAGTATGCAAACGTGCTTAATTCATTTATTTTAATATTTTAGGCGAAAAATAAAATTGTGGAAATGAAGCAAAACTTGAGCTCATTGGTATTGGCTTTTGTTCAAACCTAAATTACTTGTTAAAATCATTTAAATTATATATTATTTATTTTTTAACTTCTCACATTTTTGGTAATGATCTGTTTTTAGTTGTGGTATCTGCGTACGAATACAATTCTCAATTTCGATTAAAGTGCAAATAGTAAAATTGTGCGCGTTTGCAAACTAAAGGAACGAAATACATGTTACCTTAAGACAAAAACTTAAATCATGTGAAAACAACGTTTGTATAAAAAAAAATTAATTATATAAATATATATTTGATTTCATATGAGTAAATATATTTAATGTTCATGCTAGGTAGACTTGTGTCCGCTTATATGTAAATATGTGTATATGTATTGTATAAATAAATAAGCAATATTAAATACTATAGAACTCATCTCGCTATCACACAATTATTGTCTTACCGGCCAATAGACAGTTATTGCTGGAGGAATAGCAGAAACGGGATCGCTGTAATGTCTGTGACATTCATGAGCAAGCACATTCGACCACTCGCATGTCTGTCCACGTGGAGATCTTCAGTTTTTCACTGTTTTTCTCGTCCACATGCAATACTTCGAGTTCGACTAGTTTAGAAGGCGCACAACAGGGGCGAGGTGCACGTTCATGATTTTGCTTCCATATTAGACTCTGCAACACGGCGTGATGGTGAGCTGGATTATATCTCGGTGGACAACGGCCATGACAATATCCAGCATCGAATACTTTTGGCTGAATAATGAATTCAAAACCTTTGATTTCCTTGAATATTACTTCCATTGTGTGCCGACAGCAACGTTGATTGAGTTTATGACAAGAAAGTTTGTCAATAGTACTGCTGGGACGTTGTTGGCCATTTGAAAATGTGGCCATGTTATGATAGTGATGTGGATTCTCAACGGAACTGGAATGTTTGTTGGATCTGATTTCCTTGTATGACACGCCAAGATGACCAATTATGTTTAAAATTGGCATTAGTTGTGCACCATCGTCTACATTAGTGGATGACGACATGTCGTTTAATATACGAGCACCAGCACTTTGGCAATTATCACACTGCACTTCAAGACCCAGATTAGACCGCTCCTCGCGTATCCATGCCTCTACAGCTTTTGTGACATCAAACTGCACCCATTGGCTATTAGTATCATGTTTGCGGCTTTGATCTATCTCGATGTTCACTTTAGAGCTATCGAGACACATGCGTTTACCATTTCCCAAACGTTGGTATACCTTGAAATTTAATATATGTTTTTGCTTATCATTGGTCGTCGTGGCGTTAGCATGGTCCATACCACTTTTTTCTACGCTGTTGCCACAAGACCGATTTTTATATTTCTGTTTTTTTTTATTGGGCTTGACTGCTAAAGCCGAGCTGTATATTATCATAAGCCGAATGTTGGCCTCTTCGACATCGCCGGGTTGCAATTGTGCAGCGTTTGTCTCCACAGCAAAATGTAAAATCATAGTAGTTTGTTTTTGCCGAAACTTTCGGTTATTTTTCCGCTGCTGTCGTGGTAATACGAAATTATTAGATACTGCTTCAGCATCGGTTACCTGATCTTTTGTATTCGGAAAGTCCAAAAAAGTTTGAGTGTTCCGTTTTCGACGTAAATAAGTCTCGTACCTCATGACATTCGGAGCAATGCTGACTATACGTAGAGGGGCGCTTTCTAATTCCTGCTTAGCTTTGTTTCCAATAGCATATGTTGATTGAGCTAGCTCTCGTCGCTTACGATCGTGCACCCGCCGTAAATATTCCCGATACTTTGTAACATATTCACGTTGACTTATGTTAATCTAAAATGGTAAAAAATGTATGTTTTAAACATCGCAAAATAGGAGAATTTCTTTAGAATTTTTTCTGCATTTCTGCTTTTGACATGATATTTTAAATACACCCAACTTTTTTTCTACACGGTAGATGCGTTGCTCAGAAATCCGTGTAAAAAAACAGGCGTTGCGTATATGAAAATGGGGGATACCTTCCATGTCACCTGAAAGCGATGTAAGATGATGTAAAGAACTATATTTACTTCGAAAAACCGTGTAAAAATGTTGAAAATTATAAAATTTCAGATATGTATGCATAAAAATTGTTTGTTCATATGGCATTTTATTGAGCATTGAAACTTAAAATACATAAATCATTCAGTTGAAAATTGGTAGAGCAAACAAAAAACAAAAGAATCTATTAATGCAGAATTAAGAACAGAAAAATTAGAATAGAAATAAAGAAAAAACATTACATACTTATTCGTCATCACTTGATAACAAGCACAATTGTTTGCGACGAACTTAACTAAAGTCGGTATCATCACTGAACATATCCATTTTGGCAACGTAAATGTCATGCGAACAAACTGTGTAGGTAAGAGTTATCGAATAAGGGGATTTCCCAGTTACTACTATGTAAATTCATTTCAGCATTGGTGCCAAGGGTGGCAAAAACAAACACAATTACAAGACAGAGATTTTTAAATCATACTACATTACAATTTGGCATGACTACTATCCGTATAACCTAACTTAACTTAAAGAGCAATAACTCAATGAAAAAATATGTATGTCAGAAAAATATAATTTAGTAAATGAGATTTATAAGTTGTGATTAGAAACTAAATTTTTGACGTGGTGGAGCTCATTTTATTTAGATAGATAATGATATCTTACAAAAATATTTTAATGAGTTTGATTTATGGCAATTTCATGATGTTTTATAAGCATAATTTGAAAAAAACTCACATACGAGCACGTCATGTTTCAAAATTCTTAATGTTTTCTTAACCGCCGGTTGATGGACATATCTTAGCCGATGCGTCGAAATCTAATTTAAATGAGTTTGGAATGTTTTATTTAACATAAAGGGATTTAATTTTCTGAAACCATAGAGAACAACCTCCTCTTAAGTACACAAATATTATGAGTTTGCTTAATCAATAAGCGAAGTAATACTTGAAGTATGGCATATTATGATATGGATATTTAAATATCGTCCGAAAACCCATTCATCGAAATATTTTTTCTAGATTAGTATGACTGTCAAATGTCATATCAAAATAGTCATTAATGTTTAATATACGCTTTTCTTTCTTCATTAAATTTTGTGTGCGGAATCAAATTTCTGGTGCCGAAACGTTCAGAATATTGGAGAAGTCCTTCGGTGATCATTTTTTGAGCAAGTGTTTTTGATTGGTATAAATTACTTAAAGAGGGTCTTAACGACAAGCTCTTTCAAGTCGGCCATCAACGTCAATTGATGATCAACACGTAGAGATGCAAAAATGACATCGGTGCATCGGAAACATCGCTGGTTTTTATCCGGTGCATCGAAGATGTTTTGGATCGAATTGTGATTATAATGTGCTTGCACTATTTATAACGTCTTCTAAAGAGTATTTGAATGCATCGTCTTGTGGTAGAGAGGTAATTAATTACCGCTTCCAACTTATTATTAGGCCCATCGAACAGGTAGTTTTCATCTTAATGAAAATCTTTCAGTTTTAGCTATTTCCGCGCTATTGGACCCACGTTTAAAAAAAAGCAATTTCCACGATCCAGCTAGCCTGCGCAAATGTCATCCAAATAGTGAAGTGTCTTATAAATATTAGTCTTAGCGAATACGATATCGAATCCGATTCAGGTAAGTTGGAGTTGGACTTTAGAAGATTTCAGTTTTTGGAGTGACCACCACAATTTAGTGCAAAAAAATTGGAAACCCAATAGAAGCGAGGAAAGCGTTTCCGATGAGCTATTAGTTTACTTAATAGCATTAGTTGGTTGGTTAGATGAAAATCCTTTGTTTATTTGGGAAGACTTTAAATAGCAGTTACAACTGTTTCACTGTGTGTATAAGCACTTAACGATAGTCGCTACTTCTCTGTACTTTCTGAAAGACTTTTTTCAAAGGCTTCTCAAGTGTTAAATTAACAGCGAAATAGACTGCAAGCAAAACATGTGAACAAAATTTTATTTTTCCAAAGCTTGGAAAAAAGGCTGGGATTTATAAATATGTAAATAAACAGCATTCTTTATTGAATAACTTTTATACTCTTGCACCCAGTTGCTATAGAATATTATAGTTTTATTCACCTAACGGTTGTACGTATCACCTAAAACTAAGCGAGATGGATATAAGGTTATGCATGTATCGGGTGATTTTTTAAGAGCTTGATAACTTTTTTAAAAA
>NW_017534496.1:11942-20180 GCF_001853355.1 Bactrocera latifrons
ATCTTTCTCTTTGACACCATGTCTGATATCCCACGTGATCTGTCAAATACTAATGCATGAAAATCCTAACCTCAAAAAAATCACCCGATATAAATGATCACGATGACGAGAAAATTTGAAATCCGAATGACTGTCTGTCTCCTCGTTCATCAGTGCAAGCTGTAACTTGAGGAAAAATTTAGATATGGAACTTGGTATGTGGGTTCCTTAGCACAAAAAAGTTTCGAGTTCGTAAATGGGCGTAATCGAACTACTGCCACGCCCACAAATCGCCATTAACAGAAAACACATAAAGTGCCCTAAACTAAGATATAAAACTCTCATTTGGTACAGAGGATCGCGGTAGCAATGGGCCCATGTGGGAAATTTTTTTTTTTTTAAGTGGGAGTGGCTCCGCTCGTTAACAAGTTTAATGTATATATCTCCTAAACCCTTTAAGTTACAATTTTGCTGAGTACGAATCTTATAAGAAATGGGGATATAAAAACTCCTAAAAGCATGATAAATCAATAACTAAATACGCCAGCGACATCAAATTTAACTACCGAGATGGTATGAGATAGCTCTATGGGGGCCGGTTTGCGAAATTTAGTACATATAACAATTCTTCTTACATTCTTATGTCACATTGTAGAAATGGACGAAATCGAATAATAACCACGAGTACTTCCCATATATCACGATTTTAAATTCCACTAGATTCGTTCAGTTTCCAGTACATAAATCAAGAAGCAGTTAATATAACGGATAAAACTTTGTACGAACAATGTCATTAGTGTGTGTCACGTTATGATCAAAAATGTTTTAAATAAAACAAGCCAATAGGTACTGATTACTTAGACCCCCGTTGCTATAGTTATCTTTTGATCGAAAATATCGGTTTTTGTGTAATATATAGAACTTAAATAAAAGGATAATCATTCTGTTATAATGGTATGTATGTATGTTTGTATGTCAAAAATAAGTTGAATCGAACCAATACTTCCTTTAGCCCCCGTATACTAAATATAAAGATTTTCGAATTTCCGGGTGACTTTGTACTGCATATTACTAACAAGCTGACCCCGCAGGCGTTGTCCTGCGTGATATTATGTGTTTGGAAATGAAAAGAAAGCTGAATTTATATTGAATATTTTTTAATTTTTTCTATTCAAGTGCGTAAATGTACAGAGAAGATGGTTTTCCAACTCGTAAACACGCCTCATATAGTACATACATATCTCTGGTCACGTGAAAAACATGGCATTTCCAGATTTATGCCACGCAATTCTACCGACAATCCTTGTCTTATGTTGATTTTCATCTCAAATGCAATTTTCTCTGAAAACTGAATAGGTTTGCACTGAAATGGCAAATCGTTGGAACTCAAAGGAATTCGTAGAATCAAGCATTCTGCCCCTTCTATTTGATAGCTGCGGCACAATAAGTAGGGTTCCATTACAAAATTTTTTCGCATGAAGATTGCGAAACAATCGGAGTTTGCCCATTTCCAATTATTATCGAATACGATGTAAAGTGTCTTTGGCAGTGTAATTTTTGTTCGTATCCCATAATTGACGTGGATTTGAAGGCTGATTTGTCGAAAAATCATCGCGAAAAGTGTGAAAACTCGGGATATTTGAAGTAGCTATCGTATCGTCCATCGTTTGATTCCAGTGATTATCATGTCCCAGCAATTCTAATTGCTGGCATGCTTCTCAAAAAGTTGCACACACCATACGTTTCACAGCACACAATGACTCAAATGAAACTGAACCAGGTATATTTATCAATAGCAACCGAAGGCAGAAGCAATCGTCGTTTTTCAGGTGGATTGTGTAAACTGTAGCTAAGGCATTAGTTGAGAACACATCTGGATGTCAATCTACTGGTTGGCCTTGCTTTCTGTGTAACTATGTCTTCGACGATGCATTACATGTATAATATTAATGCATTTCCGAATAACAGTCGAAAAACGTTCACGAATTGCAAAAGTAAATACCTTACAAGACGCTTCATTGCAGTTCGCGTATCGACCCATTTGATACTTGCTGATCTCATCTCGCTTAAGACCAATAACCGCCACGTTGCTTTTTTGATGACGTACTCGCAAAAGTATTTGATCGATTTCACCACATTAATATGAGTTTTGAATGTGAATTAGACAATATTGGCGAATATGGTAGGATCCATGTGTTGTCAACTTCGATATTCACTCCTCTAAATTGAAAGCTGAATGTTCTGCTATTATTGTTTGGGAGCCGACGGCGATTCAAGAGATATCCATCATTTCCAGTTTGTGTTTTCGAAAGAAAAGCACGTGGATAGTGTTTTGTGCATTAATTGTCAGAAATACAAACCTAAGTGGGATTGTGGTGTCCGCAAGGTCCATGAACCATATTGGTGTTCACCACTTCGTATAATACTGGATCTTTCTCTGGATCAGGAATTTCTGCAGAAATGATTTCATCAGTTTGATCTGGTTTAACCACCATCCACCATCTACAGAAGAATGTGTGCAAACCTCATTTTTGCCGCTCAACAGAGTACTTCCAGCATCTAACAGCACCATATAGTACCTCTATATACATACGTTGCTTGAAAATAAAGTCCATCAAGCATCGCAGCTGTTGTTTGAAAAGCCGTGCTATAACATCGTGAAGGTATTGCTTATTAATCACTATTCAATAAATCCGTAATCTATGGCCATTTTGGATTGCAAGTGAATGTAACAAACAAATACGCCCATCCATAATTCCGCGAGTACAGGTACATATACTATGTATACGTCATCGCATCCTGCGAGTACTCGTGCATGTGCTTTGGGGTGTCAATGTATGTTGATGGCAAAAAGAACGCCGACCGATATTAGGGCGACCTCTTCGTCAGCTTTAGTCAGCTATAGCAAACAGACAGAAACACAACTTATTTGTATATATAAGAATAAGATGATTTTCGAATATCCATTTGAATGTACTTTATATGATTGGTTTTATCCTTAAAGTATTTCCTGGCTTTGATTTATTAAAGTTGCAAGAGTATAAAATGTATAAAAAACATCGATGTACAAGGTGCGTTCCAAAATAAACTTAAAAAAAAAAACAGAATAAATGTTTTTTTCGGCAAAATCAATTTCTTTTATTTAAAATAGCCTCATTTTGCTTCAATACAGCTTTTTGCATGGTCCAAAAACATGTCAAACGAGTGTTTTAGCTGTACGTCTGCACAACGCTTTCCTTTCATGGGAAAATACACTTTTCCGAAAAGAAGAAGTCGCACGATGCCATATCAGGTGAATACGGGGAGGTTAATGGTTAAAATGTGATTTTTGGTCAAGTAATCGTTCATCGAATGTTAGATTCCGAGCACCTTTCGTAAGCCCAAGTGATCGGTCAAAATAAGATAAATCGATATTTTGGAGATGCTCAATTCCATTTCCATGAATTTCAATGTTGATTACGGCTGATTTTTCATGAATTCACGAACAGTTTCATCAATTGAAACGTTTCGGTAAAAGTTTTACAAATTTTAAAACCAAATTTAACTTTAATGTTGGCGCTTTGTTCGAAGCTCATTTTCGCACCGATAACACAAAAACAAACATACTGACATTTAAAACGCAAAAACTTCACTTTCAATCAATGAAATGTCATTAAATTCAGATTCTAACGCACCAGTCGACATATACTAAAGATGGCGCCTCCAGGGGGCGCTAGATTGAAAACGTCTGGTTTACTTTGGAAAGCACCTTGTACATTTTCGACTTGCATCCCTATCAACACATCAATAAAATTAAGGAACTGGTGCTTGGGAATCATTAACAGTGAGAGATGTTACTGGACTCGTTGAAATATCAGAAGGATCAGTGAAAACCATTTTGAAAGATCATTTGGGCCTAAAAAAAGTGTGATCCTAAACCCGCAGCTCCCCTCGCGGCTTGTTGTCAAGGATATCATTAATCATGATAACAATATATTGGAATAATTAAATTGGCAAATCGGTTAAGGAAAAGTACATGTAAAAATACGTTGATGTAACAATATTTTCACAAATATCTTACCCCTTTTTTTTTTGTTTTTATTATTATTTTACATTGTACCTAGTATATAAAGTAAAATACTAACAACAATTCCAGTCTAATTAATTAAGAGAGATACTTAAAAGCTAAATATTAAGAAATACATTTGCTGCTACTGTAGTCTTACTAGGTCGGAAGGCTTCTTGCGTTTCAACTGGATTTCTCGCCCAGCAGTTTCAATGAGTCTGGAGGCTTCCTCATTAACGTGCTGTCTAAGCCTCAGTTCGTGAGACTTTGCTAATTTGGAGATTTCATTTACCACTGAACTCACGCCTAGATCACGGTGTAGGTCAGCAGATCTTATGTACCAAGGAGCATTAACTAAAGTCCTTAGTACTTTACGTTGAAAGCGCTGAATGCTGGCAATACAGCTTTGACTTGAACAACCCCACAGTTGGGCTCCGTAGGTCCAAACTGGCTTTAAGACTTGATTATATAATTTCTATTGACAGCTTGGATTTCCTGCCAACTAGGTGCTAAAGTTCGCCAAATTTCATATCAAGCTCGCTCCTTTCTTTTTTTTTTTGACATGCCCTTTCCAGCGTAGCTTAGCATCTAAGGTGATACCTAGATACTTAGCGCTGTTATGGTGTGATATAGGAATATTATTTATATAAATTGGACAATATGCCGGCTTTTTCAAGGTAAATTCGACATGAATTGATTTGGTGTTGTTTAGTTTGATGCGCCACTTATATGCCACTGATATGAAGTATCTGTCTTTTAAGTATGAAGCAATTATTTCACAAAATTGTTTGGGTAGCATGTTTTTCAATTTGAGCAGTAGAAGCGTATGCCAAACTTTGTCAAAAGCTTGAGAAACGTCCAAAAAGGCCGCCGTACAAACCTTCTTTTTATCGATTGTATTTTTAACGAAATTAACGAATCGGTACCTGGTACCAATTGTTGAATGGTGGTCACGGAAGCCAAATTGATGTGTTGGTATTAGGTTTTTATGAACGGTTATTGGTTTGAGCCTATTTATGAGTACATTCTCAAAGATTTTAGATAAGGCTGGCAGCAGCGAAATTGGCCTATATGATGTAACAGCATGTACTGGCTTAAGCGGCTTGGGTGTTATTATGACTTCAGATACCTTCCAAAGTGATGGCACGTATCTTAGGCATAAAGCACTGTTTATAATGTTTACAAGTTTTTTTTATACAATTCTTTGGTAAATATTTCTCCAGTCATTAAATCGTACCCAGGTGCTTTTTTGAGTCTTGTATTTCCGATAACATTTTTAATTTCATTAATAGTAACAGGAGAAATGCTGATGTATGGATCCAGCCAACTATTTTCACAGTTTATTTCATACCTTTCATTAGGCGTAAATGTGTTTCTTAAATGATTTGCAAATACGGTAGCTTTCTGTTCATTCGTTTTGGCCCATGCAGTTTCGTTTAGTTTTAATGGTGCTACATGTTTTATTTGTTTATTAATATTTCTTGCAGCTTTCCAAAGTGAATAGTCGGTGGATTTATCAGCTGTGAGTTTAGCCAGAAAAGTTTTGAATGAAAAATGTTTAAACTTTTTAATTTATACTCTTAGTTTCGCTGTACATTGGTTAAGCTCAAGCTAAGCTTTTAAGAGCAGAGCACCTAGTTTGCTGCCATCTCCGACGAAGCTTGCGCTTTTTATGGATACTTTCTAAGATGTGTTTTGGGTATTTGGTACCAATTAGATTCACGCGGGTATTTGGTGTACTCTTCCATGCAGCATTTTGAATTATTTTTGTGAAATCTTCAACCTCACAGTCCAACTCAATACCAGTCGATATGTGCTTAAGCCTTGGGTCGACTTTATTCAATATATTTTTAAATTTATTCCAATTAGTGCGTTTATTGCATAACGTTGGCTTGGCGGCCGAAATAAATAGCTTTTCATACAGAGTTAGTAGTACTGGAGAATGGTCAGAGCTTAGTCAGAGCAATCTTTTATACATAAATTGAGTTTTGGTATTTTATTGATTATAAAGAAGTCGAGAAGGTCTGGCAATTTCTGACTATCTGTAGGCCAATAAGTGGGTCTTCCTGTAGAAAAAAAATTGCATCCAACTCCTTGTATAGCTTTGAGAAGTTCTCGACCTTTGGTTGGTTAAACAAGATCCCCAAAGAGTGTGTTTTGCGTTATATTCGCCACCAATGATATACCCTCCGTCATATTTTTTTAATAACTTCATATACGTTTCGGTTTTTATATTATGTCTAGGTGGACTATACAGAGCAATAAGATACAATGGGTGATTGTGCAATTTAATTGAAATTGTTGAATTTCTTCCATCTTAATCGGATCTTCCTCGCAGTGTTCAATATTGCTTTTGATAATTATAGCGCTCCCTCCTCGTGATGAGTTTGCCGGGTGTGGTGTGTGATATAATTCATAACTTTAAATTTTAAAAATGATTGGTTCGTAAAATGCGTTTCAGATAATAGACATATATCAATATTTCTGTCGTGTAAAATAACTTCAAATTCATTCTTACTTTTGGAAATACCATTGGCGTTCCATAGCATTTTTCTCGAAGAGTTACTGTTCATCAATAAATTGTAGATGGTACTCAAGAGCGTTGAGCCGCTGATTAAAGGAGTTAAATAGTTTCTTTTGCTCATTTAGTTTATCCAAGATTTGGGATAACGGATTACTTTTTTGCATTGTATTTGTATGGACTTGTTTAGCTATTTGCGCAAATGAAAGTTTAGAACCGGAAGAAAGGGATTTTACTTCTCCTGTGTTCACAACGGGTTTGTTCGTCGGTGCATTGGCATTCTCCTCAACTGAATTACTATTCTTTTTATCCCTAAGTTTTTGCAGTTCTTTTGCGACGACACAACCACTGTAGCTTGCAGAATGAGAATCGCCGCAGGGTCTTTTTCGGCTTTTTGGCATTCAATAGTAGGATGTTTGCCTCCACATTTCACACACCTCGATGGCTTACCACAGAAGTTTTTAGTATGTCCGAAAGGTTGACAGATTTTGCACTGTCGAATTAATTTAGATGCTTTAGTAGGCTCAACTTTGACAACGGTACTAAGAATGGTTTTGATCTGGTGAATTTTCTTAATATCTTCGGTGGGATCAAATACTACCAAAAACATATCTAGCGGTTCTTTAGTCTTCCATTTAAGCTTATTAATTGCATTTATGACCTTAAAACCTTGAGATTTTAGATCATTTAAAATGGATTGTGTATCGCATTTTTAATGACCTATTATGTTTACTCTCGTAGGTATATTTTCATTAGATAAGTATTTTGTTATTGTGCGATAATTGTTTGCATCGAAGACATTAAGTTTGTAGGCGCCGTTGCTCAAAAGCTTAATTAAAAGTTGTTCTTTATTAGACCTGTAATATTAGAATGTAATTTAATAAAATCCTTTACGTCGTTAGTTATAATAGGAGGTGGGCGGAGGCTTTTAGTATCAATTGTTGGAGTAGTGTCAGCTTTGCGTTTTTTTGAAGAGCGCTTCTTTTTGAGTATCCACTCAGTTTCTTTAGCTTGCTCATCTTCATCGGTTTCGTATATTTGATCTACATTCATACTAAAAGGTTTTGCTTCAACATTCACATGCTTGCTTTTACTAGATTTTAGTTCTTCGTTTTCTCTTTTTAATTCTAAGTTATCTTTATGTAACTGATTGCACATCGCTTCCAAATTTCTAAACCTCTCATTTATAACTGAGTTAGTTTTTTCTAATTCTCTTATTTTATTTAGTCTAAATGAGCTGAGACTGTTTCTCGGCGTCACCTCATGTAGAGGTTCAGCCATTTTTATTTTCTAATACTACTGAGTATTAGAAACCTGTCGTTTGGTCGGTAATGCAGTTTGAACAAGAAGTTTGTGTTTTTGTTTTTATTTGGCCAGTATGGCAGCGCTGACTGCAATTGGAAATAGTTAGCACAGAACAGCTGATTTAATATACACAGAAATAACGTGTAAAAGAAACAGCTGATGTGCACTTGTTTCACGGCGAAAATTAATTATTTGAGTGTATATATGATTTGTTATTGTTTAAAAAAAACTTCGATTGTTTTATTTGCAAATTTTCGCAATTGCGGAGCACTCTTGAATGTTGACCACACTCAATGACAGAGATAATGAGATGTTTAACTCCTCTCTCACTGGAAGTGAGAGAACAATTGCTAAACGTCAAAACCACCTAAACTTTGACAGTTTATCG
>NW_017534496.1:21202-23378 GCF_001853355.1 Bactrocera latifrons
TATTTAAAACTTACCTCCCTCAACAATTTAACGAAAATATGTCTTTATATAAAATGACAGATGGCACAGGGTTGCAGTTATTTTTTTACGTGTCATTGCAGAAAATAAACATAGGTTTTGGTCTGACATATTTTACAGCTATTGCAAATAATTTTCTGAAGATGTTTGTTGTTGTGCCGTTGCACCAAGTGGAAAATTCTTTAATTCATGCATTGTGCAAGGGTTTTGCAAGAGCAACAGAATCCCTTTAATGTTTTTTATCATAGTGTATAAGTAGAAGAGGACGCGGCTTTGTCTGACCTTATGGTAAACTGAAACTCAGTAAAAGATAAAGTGATATGAAACTCTTTTCTTACTTTCTCGCTTTGCAGCTGACAGCAGACGCTAATCTTTTTTCAGAGCTGGCAATAAAACACAATCAGGGTCCCTTCAAACAGCAGTTAGTCAAAAATGTCTTTAGTGAATGCCACTTTATAACAAAAAATTGTTCAAATCCAACAGAACCTGTTCAAGACCCTAGATACTGAATATGTGTACCCCAGTACCTATAGTTGACTTTTGTTCGAAAATATCAGATAGAATATTTTTCCTGCAGTAGTAATTCTATGTATCTAATACTTCTCTGAGCCCCCATATACTTAGTATAAGGATTTTCGAACTTCCTGGTGATTTTATGGTTGATATATCGGCTAATATTTGAGTTAACTCAATGAAAATTTCAGATGGAAATTGACTCATAATGGTAATAGTGGTTAAAAATAATACAATTGGGCGAAAACTTCATTTAGCCCCCAAATGACCATTACCAGGATTTTTGAACATCCGACTGTTTTTGTATGATGACTATGGATGTATAATGATTTTGGTTTTTCCAACAAACCTTATGCCGAATATATACATATATACAAAATTGCTTAGATTCCGATCCTCTGGTTAACGTTTTGCATCTTAAGGTATTTCCCTGGTTTTAATTCAACAACTTGCAAGGGTATAAAATGTTCGGTTTCATCTCAACTTAACCCTTTCTTACTTGTTATCAAAAAGATAAGAGAGGTCATATGAACTATATTCTAACTTGGAGGCAAGTTTGCTGGACTATAAACTGCGGAAATAGTGTGAATAATTTTGCCAAATTAAAAATATTCATAATACTCCAAAAAGCTTCGCAGATATCTCGACGTATTTCAGATGTTTTTAATTCTACAAATTGCAAAATACACTGAATATCTGATTGCTCTTTATTTAGCGGCATTGCTTTTAAGTTTAAATTTATAAAAAGTGCTCCTAATATTAAAACAAGTGGATAGATGTGTATATCATTTTAATATTGGAAATGTAAAATCGTTTGATATGGTAAAGTAAAATATTTTGTTAAATTAAAATTTTTTATTGTCTGCTATATAAGCTTCAAATGAATTAAAGTTTATAACTAAGAAAAAATTAAAAATTACAATGTATGTAGATATGTATGTGTACATACCATACTTTCATGCATATATGTATATACTCTAACAATAAAATTTCTACATTTCTAATATTCTTGAAGACTTGTACTTGTCAAACAAGAAATTTTAGTTTCAAAATTATTATGACGCATCTCTATTTTAATTGGCAATCATCTAAGTCAATGAATGTTACCAACGATCGATGCAATTGTAATTGTGGTAAAACACTCAAATTTGCTGGATCAGTTTACTGTTCATTTTACCATTGATAACATTCTATATTGACGAGAAAAAACGTTAACTTAAGTTGTACCAAAGCCTCGAACAATAATCCATGCCAAATTTCATGAAGATTTATTGTCAAATTAAAAAGTTTTACATACAAATACTATATTTTCATCATTCAGTGGCTGATATCGATAGGTATGACTTCAGTATTTATACATAGTCGGTTTGCAACATCAAACGACATTGCAAAATGATACGTTGTATAATTTGACATAATATAACACTTCAGTACCAAAGCTATTTTTACAACTTGCCTCAAAACAAAACTAACAAGCAAGGCAATGCAGTTTTGATAAAAAAAATCGATACCCCATAGACAAGTTCCCATTACTTCAAATATTGCCACAATTGCAATAGAAGTTTCACTATCTTTCAAATTTACTATCGTGGCCGTCTATATACCACCTCTACAAAACTTCACATGCAGCGAACTTAGAAACATT
>NW_017534496.1:30253-46548 GCF_001853355.1 Bactrocera latifrons
AGCGAGCCGAAGGTCCTGGCAGCCAGTGCTCCTTTTTTCGTGGAAAAGTAATTGTATTATTGTTTCACGTTTTTATAAATAAATAAATAAATAACACTTTCACTGCAATGTTTACTTTCTCAGTAAATTGTTTTGTTTTTTATTAAAAATAAATAATTTCCTCAGTTTCACCGAAAATGGAAGCACAAACATCATTCCAATATTCATGAAAATATATTTTACCTGTATTCTTGCCTTCATAAGTATATCGTTGCTTATGTAAATATCAAAAATATCAACTTTATCTGTGATGCGCGATTTTCTCTGTCACTGCGGACCACCATTAGTTTATACGTTTCAAAACATGATGCAATTTGACAAATATTCCGGATGCATTACCGAACTTTTACTTTGTTTGTGTGCATTGCAATTGAAGTTTTTTAAGTCAACCATTATGTAATGCAGCTCTTTGCTAAAGCAGTACACCCTGACAAAATTGTTCGAAAATTATACCTCTGTCTTAGATATAATCCAAGACAAATTTTGTGAAGATATATGTTAATAAATAAAACAGTTTTTCCAATAGGAACTTTATTTTGATCATTTAGTTTATAATATATTGCAGCTATATGCTATAGTTGTCCCGTATCGTCGGTTTCGCTAAATCAACTCAGCACATCATAATATAATTTGTATGTATAATCACGACACCTTTTCAACGTACCATAATTCCTTGTATTTGATGGTCTACGCCCAGCAACACCTTTATTAATATTTGCCCCTAAATTTCCTATGGCGTTAAGGTCAGGCGACATAACCTCAACTTTATTGAATTTTTCGGCTTGTTATCTTGCTGAAACAACCACTTTAATGGCATATTCCATTCCACGTATTTCAGCACAACTTTTTTCAATATATTCACCCACAACGCCAGGAGAAGGAGAACCCGATTCTCTAATCGATGACGATGGAGCGGACGTCCCATTGCCCGACCATGAAGAAGTTCGAATAGCAATTACCCGTCTGCAGAACAACAAAGCAGCGGGAAGCGAAGGATTACCGACCGAGCTATTCAAACACGGCGGCGAAGAGTTGATAAGGAGCATGTATCAGCTTCTTTGTAAAATATGGTCGGACGAAAGCATGCCTAACGATTGGTATTTAAGTGTGCTATGCCCAATCCTCAAAAAAGGAGACCCCACAATCTGCGCCAACTACTGTGGGATAGGCCTCCTCAATATCGCATATAAGGTTCTATCGARCGTATTGTGTGAAAGATTAAAGCCCACCGTCAACAAACTGATTGGACCTTATCAGTGTGGCTTCAGACCTGGAAAATCAACAACCGACCAGTTATTCACCATGCGCCAAATCTTGGAAAAGACCCGTGAAAGGAGAATCGACACTCACCACCTCTTCCTCGATTTCAAAGCTGCTTTCGACAGCGCGAAAAGGAGCTGCCTTTACGCCGCGATGTCTGAATTTGGTATCCATGCAAAACTTATACGGCTGTGTACGCTGACGTTGAGCAACACCAAAAGCTCCGTCAGAATCGGGAAGGACCTCTCCGAGCCGTTCGATACCAAACGAAGTTTCAGACAAGGTGATTCCCTATCGTGCGACTTCTTCAAACTGCTTCTGGAGAAACTAATTCGAGCTGCAGAACTAAATAGAGAAGGTACCATCTGGCGTTTTGATCCTCACGTCACTGTTGACAGTCATAACTTTGAAGTTGTAGATAATTTCGTCTATCTTGGAACCAGCGTAAACACCACGAACAATGTCAGCCTAGAAATCCAAAACAGGATAACTCTTGCCAACAGGTGCTACTTCGGACTGAGTAGGCAATTGAGAAGTAAAGTCCTCTCTCGACGAACAAAAACCAAACTCTATAAATCACCCATAGTTCCCGTCCTGCTATATGGTGCAGAGGCTTGGACGATGACAACAACTGATGAGTCGACGTTGCGAGTTTTCGAGAGAAAAAGTTCTGCGAAAGATTTATGGTCCTTTGCGCGTTGGCCACGGCGATTATCGCATTCGACGGAACGATGAGCTGTATGAGATATATGACGACATTGACATAGTTCAGCGAACTTAAAGACATCGGCTACGCTGGCTAGGTGATGTTGTCCGAATGGACGAAAATACTCCAACTCTGAAGCTATTCGACGCTGTACCTGCCGGGGGAAGAAAGGAGGTGAAGACCTTAAATTGCACGAATCCATTGTACTATATTTTTGTATGAGAAATTGGTGTAATATTTGTAATATATAAAGTAGCCAGTATTTTATCAGACAATTGTATATGCTAGCGTTTGCAGCATGGTACAAGGGAGTAATGAAAGATAGATAAATATACTATTTAATTTTAAGCGTTTTAGTTAACTTATTTATTATCAAATTGGAAATTATGTTTGATCATGAGTGGACCAAAACAGATAACTATTGTGGAAAAATTTGGTATTACATATCATAACAATTCATCTGACAAATAAAACATAATTTTATATTGGAAGATAAATCAGAAGATAATTATAATAGCCATGGATCTTATACTTTAAATATAAATTTTTATAATCACAAACTACATACACGTTTTATATGTCAGAATTTAGCTATGCGCCGGCGATCAGGAATTCTTCTTCATCTTTATTGGCGTAGACACCGCTTACGCGATTATAGCCGAGTTAACAACAGCAAGGCTGGTTGTTCCTTTGGGGGGTATTTTTTTACGTGGCTGGTCTAAAACCCTGCGCAAAACCGTAGTAGGGGATATTTGGCCTTCTCACTTTAACTCGCCTTCAAAGGGATGTTCTTAGGCTACCCAGAGGATACTTGGTCAAAAACCGGAAGTCGTGAGCTGCTTGAGTCACATGTAAAAGAACCGTTTCTGGCCACTCCCAAGTGAATGGCGATCAGAGAACTTTCCTCCTTGCATGAACTTCTACACATGACTCCATCCTCTGATCAGGAATCCTACCCGTTCGCAAATGGAGTGTTTGACCATCCTAACAGATTTACCATATTATTTTTTAGTTTTAAGCTAAGTTTTTAAATAAATAGGATTCGTAAAGAAATAATTTTTTGAATTTGCAATATCTATATAATAGTAAAAAGTAGTTTAAATAAGCTTAGTACCAACATCTACGTGAATATAAGATTTTATGCAATTTAATGCAAACATACGTAGTTCTTCCCGATGTTCTATCGGTTTTGGTGGAGCTGGTTTCTCCTACTCTCCCAATTCGGCATCATGATATTGCGCAGCACGATATGGTCCCGATTCCTATCGTACTTGCTCTTCCATGGAGATCAATTGTACAACCAAATACTCCAACCACGGTATGTTGGATGGAACGACATCGGTAATACATTCGTGGTAGATACGTTCCGTATGTAGCTTGGCTTTCAATAGGAAGGTAGGATCGCAAAGACGGTATTCCCACCATTTTTCATCTTTGAGCATAACACGATGGAACCAGTTAATTAATTCGCTCAACTGGTAACGTTTTGGTCTGCAAGGTGGGTGTTGAGTGCGTACCATATTAGGAAGTATGTAAATTCAATTTCAAAACCTACCCAACAGCTTGCTAAACCTGACTAGCAGTATCGGGATGTCTAGCGCAATTAACAATAGCTTGTGCAAAAGCCGACACAAAAACCGGTTGTTTTGCAGTATGTTCACCCGCAAACCAGAGTGAAATGCTACGGAACTTCTTCTTCTTAATTGGCGTAGACACCGCTTACGCAATTATAGCCGAGTTAACACCGTGCCAGTCGTTTCTTCTTTCCGCAACGTAACGTAAATTAGATATTCTAAGTGAAGCCAGGCCCTTCTTCACCTGGTCCTTCTCACAAAGTGAAGGTCTTACTCTTCCTCTTCTTCCTCCGGCGGGTACTGCATCAAACCATTTCAGAGCTGGAGTTCGTTTTTTGTTTTCGTTCATTCGGATAACATGACCTAGCTAGCATAGCCACTGTCTTTTAATTCGCTGAACTATGTCAATGTCATCATATATCTCATATAGCTCATCGTTCCATCGAATGCGATATTCGAAGTGGCTAACGCGAAAAGGACCATAAATCTTTCGCAGAAACTTTCTCTCGAAAACTAGCAACGTCGACTCATCAGTTGTTGTCATCGTCCAAGCCTATGCACCATATAGCGGGACGGAAATTATGGGTGATTTATAGAGTAACTATCTACGACTTCAAAGTTATGACTGTCAACAGTGACGTGAGTGCCAAGTCACTAATGCGAAGACTGTTTGTTTGATAACAGGAGATATTTCGTCTTGCCCTCGTTAACTGGCAGACCCATCTGTTTTGCTTCCTGGTCTAGTCTGGAGAAAGCAGAACTGACGGCGCGGGTGTTGAGGCCGATGATATCAATATCATTGTACCTGCCCGATTAAGTTCTGCAGCTCGAATTATTTTCTCCAGCAGCAGGTTGAAGAACTCGCACGATAGGGAGTCGCCTTGTCTGAAAACTCGTTTGAAATCGACGAAGAGGTGGTGTGTGTCGATTTTCGCAGATTTTTTCCAAAATTTGGCGCATGGTGAATATCTGGTCGGTTGTTGATTTTCCAGGTCTGAAGCCACACTGATAAAGTCCAATCAGTTTGTTGACGGTGGGCTTTAATCTTTCACACAATACGCTCGATAGAACCTTATCCCACAGTAGTTTGCACAAATTGTGGCGTCTCCCTTTTTATGGATTGCGCATAGCGCACTTAAATTCCAATCGTTGGGCATGCTTTCGTCCGACCACATTTTGCAAAGAAGTTGATGCATTCTCCTTATCAGTTCTTCGCCGCCGTGTTTGAATAGCTCGGCCGGTAATCCATCGGCTCCCGCTGCTTTGTTGTTCTTCAGACGGGTAATTGCTATTTGAACTTCTTCATGATCGGGCAATGGGACGTCTGCTCCATCGTCATCGATTGGGGAATCGGGTTCGCTTACTCCTGGCGTTTTGCGTTCACTGCCACTCAGGAGGATGGAGAAGTGTTCCCTCCATAATTTAATTATGCTCTGGGCAATGATCACTAGATCACCTGTGGGGATTTTATATGACTATGCTTCGGTCTTGAAGCTTTCAGTTAGGTGCCGCATATTTACGGAGAATTTTCGAGTATTACCCCTGTCGGCTAGCTTATCAAGCTCTTCTTACTTACGCGTTTTGGTCTCTTTCTTTTTCTGTCTGCAAATGCGTCTCGCTTCCCTCTTCAACTCTCCGTGGATGGACTCATGTGTAGAAGTTTACGCTAGTGAGGAATGTTCTCTGATCGCTATTTCCTTGGGAGTGGCCAGAAACGATTTTTTTACATGTGGCTCAAGCAGCTCACGACTTTCGGACTTTGACCAAGTATCCTATGGGTAGCCTAAGAACATCCGTTTGAAGGCGAGCTAAAGTGAGAAGGCAAAACATGACCTACAGAGTTCTGTTTGCTGTGTTTGGGACCCGCTACGTAAAATATCACCCACAATGAAAATAAACAACAAGCCTCGGATTTTTACTAATACTAAGTTTTAAAATACATTTAAAAGATACCATAATACATATGTGTACAAATTTTTGGATCAATAAATGTAAAAGTTTTCTCAACAAAAATTCTGCAAAATAAATTTTTTTTTGTAATATTCACGATTATAATACAGCCCACTTATAACAAATATGTATGCTCAAATATATTGAACATGAGTACATGCATACGCAAATAAACGCATAAACATATATGTATGCACTTATGTGCAGTACGCATACACTCAATAATCAACAATACAAACATATTTACTTAGGTTAAGATATGTACATATTAAATCAGAAAAAAAAAACGTAAATACATATGTATGTTTTTGAAATAAAACAGAAGTGCACGAGTAAATCAGTATTTAGGGAAGAACATGTTGTACAAACCGAACACTGTCGATCATTTCAATCATTGAAATATGAGTATGAATCATTTACGGGTATTTTCTGCTAATGCGAACGTTCATAAACAAATCTAGCTGATCGCTAGTGATTGTTGTTCTCTAGCGCTGATTTCAAGACAAATGGCTCGATTCATGTATATGAAAACAACCCCATACCACGCAGCATAATCATTATGTAACATACACACGCATATACGTTATTTAAGATTGTTTGAAAAATTCCATTTTTCTATTCGACTTTCACCCTTCTCTTTTGGAGCACTCGTTAACAACTAGGTATAAGGGAACTGTGGAACGACATTTTAAGCTCCTTACTTACAACTGCAATCGAAACCATTGGTTTTCAGAAAATGCAAAAGAACCGCTGGTACGATGAGAGAAACCAAACTGCCTACCTCGGAACGTTTCAATCGGCCACAACATGTGCGGGATGGGATAGAGATACTGGTCGACAGGGGTAATGCTCAAAAATTATACGAAAGATGCGGCGACGAACAGAAGTCTCACACTAGCGTGATCAAGGCACTCGAGAGAAAGAACGTAACCACCCCGATACGCAGATGGATAGAAGCCCTTCTGCGCACTAGGGTAGCAGAAACAACAACGGGAGAAAGTAAGATTCGTCTTGGCACCACAAGGGGCTGCTCACAGGGTGGACTACTATCCCCTCTGCTTTAGAGCCTGATAGTAGAAGAACTACTCGAGCTGCTCACCAACAACGGAATCCGCTGTCAAGGATACGCGGACGACATTGTCATAATGGCGAGAGGTAGATTTGAAAACACTCTCTGTGACATTGTACAAAGGGGCTTAAATTGGCGAAAGGATGGTGCGACACGGTAGGGCTAAATATCAACCCAGCAAAAACCATCGTGATCCCATTCACTAAACGGAGATCTCTTCCGGTCCTGAGGCTGTATACCATGATAGTGAGACCTATCGTCACCTATGGAGCGGTTGCCTGGGTCACCAAAGCAGCGCAGTCTTCAGTGATTCGGAGGCTGTCAAAGCTGCAAAGACTTGCATGTGTCTGTGCTTCGGGGGCAATGCGCACATGCCCCACGATAGCACTGGAAGTCATACTAGCATCATCATCAGGCTAGCAGCAAAACACCCCATGCTGCTAATGTCAGCAGAAGGCTGTGGAATAAGGAAGGTAATGTCCTCTAGACAGATGGAATCACTAGCGGAAAGCACACCGCTAGCCCTCCTCCCAAAGGACAGCACCACGAAGGAAATGAATCTCAATAAGAACTTTAAAGTTATTCCACGCAGCAAAACTGAGTGGAATGACTCCACGCTGGAAAGGCTGCTGGAAGACAGTACCATTCAATGGTACACTGGTGGCTCCAAAACCCCGGAAGGTATTGGGGCAGGTATTGTGGGACCACGTACCGAGCTGTCCATATCCATGGGCTGCTTCCCAAGTATCTTCCAGGCAGAAGTTTTTGCTGAAGTCAACCTCAACCGCAACCAGAGCACAGCTATTCTCAGCGATAGTCAAGCGGCTCTAAAAGTGGTCTTGTCATACGAAACCAAATCGTTTTTAGTTGAGGAATGTATAGAATCGCTAAACCTCCTGTCCTTGTGCAATGGGGTGCACCTAATGTGGGTACCAGGGCACAAAGGAGTAGAACGTAATGAGAAGGCCGACGAACTGGCCCGCACTGCGGCAGCATTCAAGATGTTGGGAGCCATACATAGCGGTATGACCCCACACTCTTAAAGAGCTGCTCCGCACGGAGGAGAGAGAACGGTACTGGCGGCAGGCAGCAAGCATGCGCCACGCCAAGCTGCTCCTGGGAGGATACAATCTCTCCAGGTTTAAAGAACTAATCCACCTCCCCCGATTTCGTCTCCTCGTCGCAATCTACACAGGGCACCGTAAGCTCAGGAAACACCTGTCCAACATGGGCATGGTCTCCTGTGCTAACTGCCGGTTCTGCGACTTGGAACAGGAAACACCAGCACACTTAATCTTGGATTGCACAGCAATGACCCTGGGGCTCTGCGAGATCATGTGATATAGGAGAGGGCACAATAGACCCTAGGTCGCGGTATATTGCCTCAATAACATTATCTATCTATCTAAAAGAAGGTGTGGAGACTGGAGGATTCTCTCGAGAACCCCCAGAGGTTATCTAATGACTGAAGCCTAGAGCATACTAAAACTATGAAGTACAACGCCAGGAGATGTCGAACCCGATTCCCTAATCGAAGAAGTTCGAATAACAATTACCCGTCTGGAAAACAACAAAGCGATGGGGACCGATGGGTTGCCGGCCGAACTATTCAAAAGCGGCGACGAAGAACTGACAAGGAGCATGGGTCAGCTTCTTTGTAGAATAGGATCAGACGAAAGCATGCCCGACGATTGGAATCTAAATGTGCTCTGCCCAATTCAGAAAACGGGAGTCTGCGCCAACTACCGTGGGAAATTGGTATCCCCGAAAAACTAATATGGCTGTGTAAACTCTCTTTGAGCAGTATCAAGAGCTCCGTCAGGATCGGAAAGAAACTCTCCGAACCTTTCGATACCAAACGAAGTTTCAGACAAGGCGACTTACTATCGTGCAACTTCTTCAATCACTGCTGATGGAAAAATTTCGAGCTGCAGAACTCAATCGAGAGAGTACAATCTTCTATAAGAGGATCATTAGACTAGATAAGGAAAAATCAGATGGATCTGGTAGTGAACGATGTAAGACGAAATATCTCCTCTCATCAAACAAACAGTCGCCGCACTCGCGTTTTGATCCCCACGCCACTGTTGACAGTCATAACTTTGAAGAGGCAGATAATTTCGTCTACCGTGGGACCAGCATTAACACCAGCAACAATGTCAGCCTCGAAATCCAACGCAGAATATCTCTTGTCCACAGGTACTACTTCGGACTGAGCAGGCAATTGAGAAGTAAACTTCTCTCTCGACGAACAAAAACAAAACTCTATGAGTCACTCATTATTCCCGTCTTGCTATATGGTGCAGAGGCAGGAACGATGACAAGATCTGGTGAGGCCGACGTTACGAGTTTTCGAGAGAAAAGTTCTGCGAAAATTTTTTAGTGCTTTGCGTGTTGACCACGACGAATATGGCCTTCGATGGAACGATGTGCTGTATGAGATATACGATGACATTGACATAGTTCAGTGAATTAAAAGATAGCGGCTCGGCTGACTAGGTCATGTTGTCCGAGTGAACGAAAACACTCCAACTCTGAAGAGAAGAGAAAGACCATCAATCCGTTGGAAAGACCAGGTGGAGAAGAGCTGGCTTCGCTTGGAATCTCTAACTGGCGCCACGTGGCGAAAACAAGAAACGACTAGCGCGTTGTTGTTAACTCGGCTATAATCGCTTACGTGGTGTCTACACCAGTAAAGTTATGAAAACAATGATTAAGGAGTCAGAAGTCTATTTTCAAAAAAATTTCTTTTTGCATTTTCTGTTCTCTTATATCCTTAGAATTAATGTATAAACAAAGTTTATCATTGGATGCTTTTGAAAATGATCCAAAAATAACAGCACCGCTCAATGTTCGGAGCGCTCGGAGTCAGATTACCCTACTGACTTTTGCGTCAGAATTTGCTACCTTTGAGAATTTCATGACATTTCATTAATTGGAAGTGAAGTTATTGCGTGTCAGTATGTTTGTCTTATCAGTGCGAAAAGGAGATTCGAACAAAGAACCAACATTAAATTTTTATTTTAGAATTAGTAAAACTTTTACCGAAACAGACGTAGAGGCCATTCAAAAGGCTTGCACCTGCATACTGGCGGCCATATCGGCGAACGCGCTAAAATACTCGTTGGTCATGCTTTTGCCATACAAAAAGCTGCATTGCCTTACAAAAAGCAATATTGAAGCAGAAGGAGATTATTTTGAATAAAAGAAAATGATTTTGCCGAAGGAACCATTTGTTCTGTTTTTGTTTTTTTTTAAGTCCTGTTTACTTTGGAATACACCTTGTAGGTATATAAAGCTTACTATGGCTTACTATGATTATAAAGCAAGTAATAATACATATTTGAATTAATAAATTGAATTAGAGCATTTGGAGTTATAATTTTGCGATAGTTTATGAAGTCTGTCTGAAACTATTTATTTACTCTGTATATTATTTTCACTTATGAGTATTTTAATTAAAAGAGTAAGCGACATTAAAGAAACAATATGTTATTATTAATGGTTCAAAGGAGTTTTCTAATTGTGATAGACTTTCAGTTATAGCAAAAGCTTATAAATTCAAAAAATTTGTAGTCAGAAGTTTCGGAGAATAATTGCTATTTTCACAACATTTAATGGTTTGTATAATGAAGCCTTTTATTCTTTATTAGAATCCCAATGATAATTTGCAGAAGTTAAAAAGAGGGTTGGATGTCTGATGACTTCAACTGTTAAGGTTTGTCAAAGAAAATGTGTATCTGAAACAATATAGAAGGTGTGGAATAATGAATGAATAATTGTAATTTTCGAAAAGATATACTATATATATTCTCCTTCGAACAAGTGAGGAAAGACTAAGTTCAGGTGTAAAGGAGAATTTTATTTTCTGGCGATTTGTAGGGATTAAAGTCTCCAGATGTTGCCAAAACTTTATATTAATCAAAACAAGTGACCTTGTCCTCCAAAATCATCCTTGTGTGCAAAATTGTATTTCGATAGTATTGTCTGCAAAGCTAAAGAATCAAATCGAATTTAAAATTTTCCTACAAGGAAAGTAGGCCTGGCTGATGTACGCTTTCATCCATTATCACAATAAAATTATAATATTATGCAGCGAATTTCGTGGAAATTTGCCAAAAATCACCTTGTCGTTGATGCGAATAGCGAGAGTACATAATGTCTGGCTGCACCGGAACTTAGCACCGTTTGTTTATGTGTAGTTTTGTTTTTAGTTTATATCGTATGAGAAGCAAACGCTGTGGGCCGCTAGACGCGCAGCGCGTAAAGAGCAGATATTGGACCTAATCCTGTCGTCGACTTCAAACAGGCCGGTGTTCAAAATCGACATGGTTCGCCTTGAAAGGGAATCTAAAGGGAGTTAATAGCTAACAGAACTCTGTGGAAGCCATTCGCTCCATGGTGGATGGTCTATCAGAGCTTTGCGTTGACTCCAAACTGCGCCTCGTGAGTGACGCTGAGGTCCCCAGACTCTTGAAGACTCACATCTTCATCAGAGTTAGGGTGGCTGTAATATCCACTCAGTTGATACTGAAGATGTCCGCCAAACAGAATTCGGAATTGAGGACGAGCCTGTGGGATGTAATCCATCGTGGCATCACTCCAGAAGGTAATTCATAGTTATGAGTATAGACCAATACTCGTACGCATTCCTCAATGTTCAAGTCAGGGTCGGTTACCACCAGATCACGACATCACCTCCTACTGCATTGACTCTAATACTAAGAGAATAGCTCTGTTCGACTATATTAGCTATAAGGACCTTCTCACTATAAATATAGGTAACACCCCCACCTTTCTAAACTAGTGTGGAAGAAAGTCTTAGATGTAAGTATATATAATAGAAGTGCGATTGGCCAAGTATCGAACTGGAAAGTATCTTTAAAGCATTCCTTTTCCGACATCAACATCAAAGTTAATATCTTGAGTATATAGATACCGATACATAGGAGTAGTTCCAAAATGAACTGGAGCAGTACCTGACCCGGTAAGTTCTGTGTCAGATGTAGGGCATTATCAAAAAAGTGGCGCATTAAATCCTTAAACAGGTATAACGGGCCTGTTTACTGAGAATTATTGCGCAATGAAATCAATAAACGATCAGTCGGCTCATGAATTTTGGACACTCGAGTCAGACTCGGCGCCATTAAAAGCATGACATCATACTCGACCTAGTTAACGGACTCGGGATAAATTGGCCATTCGACCGAGTAAGGGAGACCCAAGAGGGGTCCATTCCCAAATAGAGAAAAAGGGACCAATGGTTCTGTGATCGACAGTTCCATCGGCTAAATATAAATATTCATTGACTAACTTAAAAGATCATGGGCAGATGGGGTGGAAATTAATTTGGTATTATACCAAATCTACGGAGTTGTTGGATAAAGCTTAATTTGGTTACCACTCAGGAGCACAATACCCCTAATAATGGTGAAAGCAGCCTCCTGCGGTCTGGCGTCCGCGCCAGTTGCATCGTCAGATGACTCCAAAACTCCTAAGCTGCCCCAGCCTAATGTAAGAAGATGTCTGTTCTAAAAATAATAAAATTGTAAATATGTGTATTTAGCAATAATAAATACATATGTATATATATAAAAGAAAGTTGTTGTTAGTTACAATAGCAGAAAAGAAGTGCAACCAAATATGCAGTGAATAATCTACTGACTCAATAATCAATCATTGTGTATGCATTAACCATGTGCATCCCAAAATACTGATGTCATATCTTTTCCGCCGCATTTTTCGTCCTTCCACACCTGAGAACCGGTTCATCATGTTCAGTCCACTAGAATAACTGTCGATTGGACTCCAGTGGGAAATAATGGAGCTATGTTTCTATCACCGACGAAAAAATTATTTATTCCGATTAGAGAGCACTTAAACACTTCTGAGAATCAGTTATTCGTTGTTTTTGTTGGATTATGAACTTGCGAGTCACAGACTTTGCTTGGAGCTTTCACCTCTTTAGAGCATCATTTTCCTCGGTGCTGATTTCGCCTGTTTCCAACTTAGCAAATAACTTTTAAACGGTGGATTTCCCTGAGCCCAAATTCAACAGTATTTTCTCCCAAAAAGCAATGCTTTTTTAGCACACGAAATGCTTTATGATCCATTTCTTTGTAAACTAACACAAGGTGCAGAAATGCTACATACTATATACATATCTCATGAACTAATAATTATAATCCAACTAAAAGAAATCATATAGATGGTAGTATGTAGTAGTATTATTTATGTATCAGCCACAGTGAAATGTGGACGGGTCCTTTAGTGTACATATATGTATATAATTGCTTTTTTATATAGTAGCGTAACAAAATATGGTACCAGGATCATGTGTATACAAACACACATTCTTGGTATGGTATTACATGAACATTAAATTGCCGGGTCGTTGATAGCGGGAAATGTCGAGTCAGCACAAAGGCTCTAAGCAAAGAAAGCTAAGTATAGTTTAAAAATTAAAGAAGATAACCAATAAAGAACCAGACGACAAACCGCTCAGTACGTAAATCGGGGTATTTCTTATTAAAATAAAATACATTTTCTGTTAAAATAACAGAAATTGTAACTCGCGCAGTCGGTTTTCAGAAAATAACCCGTTTTTTGGTTGAAACAAAATCAATATTTAAAAGCAAACAAAATCTAAAGGTGAAACAATTCTTCTTCAGCATATATAAATATGGAAAAAGCTTAAAGCAATAGAAAAACGCCACAGAAAGCAAGTTAAAAAAAATTGCAGCAAAGGCAACTAAAATGAAAACAGGAGTAGTAACATAGACAACAATAACAAAAACAGTAGCAGCAATAAACATTATCATTAAAGACAGTAACAACATCAGCAAACTACAAAAATGAAAAACACTAATACCTAAAAAATAAAATGGGCCTAGAAATTAAAATCTGAAACTTTTTAATATTCTGTACATGCCTGAACTAATTAACTGCGGAATCATTGCACAAAAGCATTTTGCCACAAAGCAATTAGTTTGTAAGCTGTGATTTCAAATAATGTGAGTACGACAAATAATGGCAGAGCAAATAGAACTATTAACTGGATGTTTAGCATCTTTAACGCACAAAATTCAGCAAATAACCAATTGTCCATTAGGCAAAGAATCGAAAAGGATTCAGGCAATTGACAGAGTAGGGAAAAAATGTGTAGGACATGAAGAAATTTGTTTAGGGTGATCTATGATTTAAAAATCAGTGGTTCAGCAAAAAATTTTTTACAAATAAACCAAAATCAAGATTGGGTCAGTTGTAAAGCTAATCTAAGGCAGCATTTCAGACCAATAAAAGATCAAAAGACGATCGCGAAAGAATTTTCGCAACTTGGGGTAAATAGCACTGCGAAATTAAGTGGAAGTGTAAAATAAATGGTAGAGAATATAACAGAATATAGTGCATTAAGCGAAAATGGTGACACTACGAAAGACATTTTTTCGTGGATGCTAAGTCAGCGAATAAAACAATTAGCAGCAGGAACATTTGCATGTACATAGCAAACAATTACTTCATTGACAGACAGGACAAATGAAATTTATTGATTTACTGGATTGGATGAAGGCAATCTAAACCCTCAAATAAAGCTAAAGGAAAACAACTTTTAAGTAATAGTATTAACAATAAAAAATTCCATTCGGGGCAAAAGGAACATAGAAATATTACTTATCAAAACAGACTAATTCACTTTCAAGGCAATATCATCCACGACAAAATCAAAGTTTTTCATGACGATATCGTCCACAAAACCAAAATTTCTCAAGACAACAATATCGTAACCAATTAACACAGCCATTGGGGCAAAGTCATTCAAATTATTGAATACAAATTCAAGCAAATCAAAACTGTAAAACAGTTTATGTCGAAAACAATTTAGATAACTGGAATCTTCCATTCCACATGAAAACGATACGGAAGCAAGTTTATTCATCATCCTTGATCATTTGAAATTGAAAAATTATTGAAAACTTTTAATAAACCTATTTTCAAAGAAGGAGACATACTCACAAGTGCGAAAGCAGTGGTGCACGAAATAAAAACAATAACGGATCAACAAATAAATTCAAGAATATATAGATTACCTCTCAAACATGAAAAGGAAGGAAGGACAACTTCGTTAATTAGAAGACTAAGGAATAATTAGAAAAAGTCACAGTAGATATAGCCAGTCCAATCTTTCTAGTACCATAGAAGATAGAAGAATAAATCAATTAACTGTAGACGATAAGTAGCCTCTACCAAATATCGAAGGAATTTTGGATAAATTGGGCAAAGCACAGTACTTTAACACAACAGATCTAGCAAAAGGTTACAACAGATTTTAATAGTTGATGGCCCCAGCTACTTTCCAAAAATTTATGAACGAGATATTGAGAGAATATATAAATAAACAAGTAAGGGCTAAGTTCGGCTTTCACCGAACATTTTATACTCTCGCATGATAAAGTGATAATCGAGATTTCATGCGTGGTTTTGAACCGATTTCACCCATATTTGGTAGATGTCACCAGGGTGTTAAGAAAATATTATGTACCGAATTTCATTGAAATCGGTCGAGTACTTCCTGAGATATGGTTTTTGCTCCATAAGTGGGCGACGCCACGCCCGTTTTCTATTTTAAAAAAAGCCTGGGTGCAGCTTCTTTCTGACATTTCTTCTGTGAAATTTAGTGTTTCTGACGTTTTTTGTTAGTCGGTTAACGCACTTTTAATGATTTTCAACATAACCTTTGTGTGGGAGGTGGGCGTGGTTATTATCCGATTTCTTCCATTTTTCAACTGTATATGGAAATGCCTAAAAGAAACGACTCTATACAGTTTGGTTGACATAGCTATAGTAGTTTTCGAGATATGTACAAAAAAGTTAGTAGGGGGCTGGGCCACGCCCACTTTTCCAAAAAAATTACGTTCAAATATGCCCCTCCTTTCCCAATTAGTACATTGTACATTGTACCGTTTCATTTATGTGGTTCTTCAATAGTTACTCTACGATGCAGCAAATATTTCAGATTATAATATACTAGCTTTTACCCGCGACTTCGTCCGCATAAGTTTTTTCTCCCGGCTGTAAGTCCCCMTGCAACCATGTCCCACTATCGTATTCCGGTCCTCAACTTCACATCAAAATTTCTTCAAAAACAACCTAARCACATAATGGATAGCTCCGAATGTTTCCTTAGTAAATAATGTAAATCGGTTTAAAGTACTACTAACTATCTACCTGCCAACCCCCGATGTTAGACAGTGCGACATCCGCAACAGCGTCTGCATAGGAAGTACTAACTTAATGTAAGTAGTATAATAATGTAGGAAGCTAAAATTAAGAGACCTTATTAGTGTAGTATATTTTTGTAAACTATGTATGTTCTTTGTTTTTCCCTCTCTGGCCAACACATGGAGATTCTGTGGACTTGAAACACGTGAGCATGCCACGTATAATGTCCGTGAGAAAAACAACTCTTTTCTAAATTAATGCCGGCTACTTTTAATGTTTGCCCTTGAGCTTTATTTATCGTCACAGCGAATGCGATTTTCAGCGGAAACTGTAATCTCTTAAACTGGAATGGCAAATCTGTGGGAATTATGGGTATACGGGGGATTAAAACATTCTCTCCTTTTGCCATTCCAGTTATAATGATAGCTTTTACAATATTGCGACCGAGGTGAGTTACTTGCAACCGTGTGCCATTACA
>NW_017534496.1:46988-47766 GCF_001853355.1 Bactrocera latifrons
GTCTTTCAATGTCCGATCTAGAGCTTCAATTGCTCTTTTATGGGACATGGTACACTCATCCCAAACTAATAATTTACATTGCTGCAACATACGTCCACGCTCGCTGATTTTACTTATATTACAGACTGGAATTTCTTCATGGGCTAAGTTTAATGGCAGTTTAAGCACCGAATATGCCGTTCGACCACCATTGAGCAGAGTGGCGGCTATTCCGGAAGAGGCAACTGCTACAGCAGTTCCTTTATCTTTTCGGATTTGGGCTAAAAGCAAGTTTAAAAGAAAGGTTTTTGCCGTGCCTCCAAGCGCATCTAAAAATAACAAACCACCTTCGCCATCTTCGATTTTTTTGACAACATTGTCAAATACTAACCTTTGTTCTGGGTTCAAACGTGGAACAGACTCTATTAATTGTTGTTATAGGGAAGCAGTATCGTAATCTAGTTCCCGTATTAAATCGCTAATGATTTCCTTGGTTCTCTGCGGTCTGTTCATTCCATAGTCTGATAAATCCTTTCCACAAATTGTGTAAACCTGGTCTTCAATTTTTTTCAAACCCTCATTGTAAATTAAATCACTGTACGTGACATTGGGATTTTGTTCCTGTAATCTATGCAATATATCGTCCGTCATATCATTTTTGTATTTATCCCACAATTGTTGAGGATTTRAARKACCAYATGTCGCTACTAATACAGCAAATAGCTCTCTCATCTTGCCTACTGATCTACATTGAGCAGCTTCTTCCAGTGTCACATCCCAATGGTTATCATTCTCCAGT
>NW_017534496.1:48929-53115 GCF_001853355.1 Bactrocera latifrons
ACCTACATCTAATAGCTACCTTAACTACCTAATAATAAAAATGTAACTAAGTACTATCTATCTCCTAACTAAATTTCATCAAAATCCGTTCAGCCGTTTAGGCATGATAGAGCAAAACTCCCAGCAAAAACCATAAACAAATCACTAATTCAATTCAGTTTTCTGCCTACTTCCTACCCCCTAAATACGATGAAGAGATCATTTCGATCTTATATCCGTTATTAGGTATCCATCTATTACCATACTAAATTTCATCAAAATCCATTCAGCCGTTTAGACGTGAAAGAGCAAAAGTCCCCAACAAAAACGACTAAAAATCACTAACTTAATTTAGTCATATGCCCACTGCCTACCCCCTAAGAACGATGGCGTGATTATTTATAGCCTATGTCCATTCCTAGGTTATCATTTATCACCATACCAAATTTCATCAAAATCCGTTGAGCCGTTTAGGCGTGAAAGAGTAACAGACAGACAGAGTTACTTTCGCATTTATATATATATATAGAAGAATATAGATATAGATACATAGATATAGGATGGGTTTCATTGTTGTAAGTTGATTAGAATTCGGCAACAATTCAATTTTAAACTATTAAATATATTTACAACAGTTTTAATACCAAAACCATATTCTTCCATTGCTTCTTTGACTTTACTAGAGTCTACGGCGCACTCTATACCCGTAATTACAACAATTAGGCATGTAGAGCTCTTCAGTTGATACGAATTCTTGTTTTTATTTGACAAAAATTTAACTATTTCCAGAAAACTTTTTCAGTGTAGGACTGAATTTTTCTTTCATCTATATTGCCTTTTTTCAATGGCAAATGAAAATTTTTAGTAGCTACAATTTCACTTAATTTCGCAACACGCTCGCGCAAATATATCGCATCGTCATCTGAACCATTGCTTAGTATGGCAAATAAATGGCAACAGATTCGGTTTTATTTTTATTTGGTGTGCGGCTTTGAAATTTTTTAGGATTGACCGCTGACTTTGAAGTACTTAATTTCCTTTTTATATTAACGTAGCGGACAATGGCAGTTTGTACAGACGGGCCTTGTTTTATTGGTACATTCTCACTTTGTTATCAGCGCATTTTTTGTTGCCCGATTGTTGTTTTCTGCTGCTTCTGCTGAAGGCGTCCTTTGCTTCGTTTTCTTTTCAGCTAATCGCCGCGATGACTCATCATCGCCGTTACACTTTTATTGCCAGTAGTTGTTATTGTTGTTGGGTCGGCCTTGCTGGTGAGGCTGCGAATCACTCATTATTGTTTGTGTGATCTGCCCCACGGTTTTATTTTAGTCTAGTCTATGCATATGTTTATAATTCCCACGACTGTATCTATTTTATTATTTTTTGGTTTTTAGTACATTTATCTTAAACATTGCAATGTATGTTTAACATAAAACCGCTTAACTTAAAAAGTTTTTTTTACCTATTTTTATTTTCTAGTTTTTAGTTTTTATTTCGCATTCTGTTTAATTCATTTTGTGCTTCATTATTGCAAGGTTTCTTGCTCGTTAGTTTATTGCAGTCCAACTTCTCTATACGTAATCCCTGCAAAGATCTTACTCTACTAAGAGTCACGTAGGCTTGACCTTCTTCCAACAGTTTCGCACCTAAGTATATGACTGTGATCCACAGTGCTGCCCTGCATTTTATGTGTTGTAGAAGCCCACAAAGGCAACATTCTTCTTTCAGCCGTCCCGTAATTGTACTTAGCTGGAAACTGTATGGCTTTCGGGTGTATAAGATATACTCCGTCTCTTGCGAAATCAATTTGGACGGAAGGTACATCTGTTGCATACATCTGACTTCGATGAAATTGAGGCGAAACGATAAATCCGAGGCAATTTAAATCTTATTATTATGCGCCATTTAGTGGCTGCGCCCATCTTAAATATTGAAATTGTATAGTGCACTGTATTCTTCTTGTCAAACCCTTTTATTTGATATCCTTATTGGTGGGATTGATAAAAAGTTGTTACCAGCCATTTGGTAGCGGCGGCCATCTTAGATTTCAATTTTGCGTAGTAAATTGTATTCTACTAGTTGAGCACTTTCATTTGATACCCATATCTATGCAATTGATAAAACCTACGTTATCCGCCATTTTGTAGTGACCGCCATCTTGGATTTATAATGATAATGAATAAACATAATTGTATTGTCACCAACAATCAAAGTGTATACAAAATTTCAGGTTAATCGGTTAACAGGAAGAGGGTGAAATTTGAATTACTAAATTTGACCCAAGAATAAATAAAACAAACGCGGTGAGTTAAATAAAAGCGTTTAAAAACACCACAAAAATGAATCATATGGTATAAACATAACATTAATAATTGTAGTAATAGTTGAAGAAAACTAAAACTAAAAGAAAACTGAAGTGAAAAATGTAAATGCAAAAACTCAGGAGAGTTCCAACAGTAGCCCTGGGGGATTTGCGTCATCAGATGGCTCTACCACTCCCAAGCAGCACCAGTTTTATATAAGGCTCTAAAACAGTGGTCGGCATTTTATAGAAAAATTTTACAAACTAACTTCACACGTACGCTTACGCTCTATCGTTCAGTCGTTGTCGAGCCAGCAACGAATTAACATCGCGCAAGACTATAGCGCAAAACCAAATATGCCCTGCGATTTTATGATTCTAAATGCCTTTGGTGCCATGCAATGCCTTTTATGTTCCAAGTCTTTTAAAGATAATAGGGAATATATCCTTAGAACACATTTTGTTAATTTCATTATACTATTAATTATTTAGATGAAAAAGAACGAAATTTCTTTAAAAACAAAAAAATTTTTTTTTTTGCTTAATTTTAATTCCAATTTCTCACTGGGCTACTTTTTTTTCGTGCTCACCAACAGATCCACTCATGCCGACCACTGCTCTAAAAGTACCGAACGGTTACTACCTCTCTTCTCTTTATTCACACAATACGATCAGACCCCACTCAGTAACAGTTTCTCTATTCCTGCTACCAGACAGAGAACGTCTATCATAGAGAAGGTTCCTGTTTCAAATATCGTAACTTTTCGAAGGGGTACTCGGCAGAGATGAGCCAGTCTCACCACAGACAAATTATAAGCGTGTTTCACCATGAAAATAGCAGAATTGAGTATTTTCAGTGTTAAATGAGAAAAATAATGCTGATTCCAATGTAAACAAATTTACGCCTAGAGATTCGTTTATTTTCCATGCGCAACCGACGCGGCACATAATTTATATACATATGATCCGTATATATTTGGTATCAAAGCATATACTTAGTATATATGTGCACAAGTATGTATGTATGTTTATTAACATTTATCTACATATGTATTTATTAATAATTAAT
Organism: Bactrocera latifrons; assembly: GCF_001853355.1. Classification (NCBI taxonomy): domain Eukaryota; kingdom Metazoa; phylum Arthropoda; class Insecta; order Diptera; family Tephritidae; genus Bactrocera; species Bactrocera latifrons. Next base: position 52,280 of record NW_017534496.1, read on the forward strand.
ATCTTAAAAGATCTAGCGGTCGCACATATGCTCATATAAATACATACATAGAATTATGTGTGCAAGTTAACGGCAGCAGCCACCCAGACACTTTACGACGAATATAAACAAATTGTGTCTTCCCACAGTATTACTGCTTGGTCAGCAGAATACTTTAATTAAGAATAAGAAATTAATATATCATTTGTTTTGATAATGAAAATAATTGGAAATTCAATGCTCTGGCATTTCATCACTTAGTGTAATGCCAAAGCATCTTTAGTAATAAGCTATTACATCTATTATATAGAGAATTGTAAGATTATAAATAGAAGAGAATTAACAAATAAAGTCAGAAGGTATTCAGAAGTTATACGGAAGGTGGCTAGCGAGCACCGGAGTACCGACTCAAAAACCAAACACGTTGTTTCATTTCCACCGCGCGTAGCGGAGAAACATTTTTTTTATACTTCCCAGGAGGGTAATTGGCGCCCAACGATAAGGGCTCGTGTCAGTCGCATAAAGGGAGAGGAATGTATCCCTAGTGCCGGAACGGTCGCGAACCTCGTGCGAGAGGTTGTACAAATGCGAATAACGCATTAAAAATTAAAAAAAAAAAAACAAGTATCCCAAAACTAGGGAGAAAAGTTAAAACACAAACAAAAACTGAAACCTATATTAAAAGGGAAATAATCCCACTAATATTAAATATGAAAAATTGCTTAATCTTGCCACTCACATTTATCCATGTTAAAAAATAATAATAAAAAATACAACATATATTATATTACTCAAGTATATAGAAAATATATTACATTATCCAAAAATCTTAAATGAAGGCTCGACCAGCCAAATAA
>NW_017534497.1:0-1744 GCF_001853355.1 Bactrocera latifrons
AAAAAAAAAAAAAAAAATTAGTCAATCTTCTTAGAGAGCTAGTGATGGAAATATGCGCCCTAGAAATGAAATGTATATTTCAACACAGCTCGACGTATTTTATCGTTCACCAGAAGATAACACCTTAAGAAATGCAGAAACGAAGCCGTCACCTTTCCGAGCGTTAGGATAGTTTACGCCTTCATTGAGAAGGTTTGTGGTAGTATATCCAGCACCATTTCGGCCTATAGGACAGCCTTAGAGTTCTTCCTTACAACTTCGCGAGTCAATTGTGAAGTATCGACTGTTCTATGGTATTTGCTCCATATCTCTGGATCTATGTTTCATTGCAGTCACGAAACGACGAAGAAAAAAAACTGAAACTTTGACATAAGCCAAATTTTCGAATACTTTTTCCATACTACTTGATTATCACGTTCAATATTGACTTAAAAAGCTTGAAGAGAGTCTGGTTTATTGCTAAACATCAATGACTGCAAATAACCCCACACAATAAATAGCATAATGGCGTTAAACCACAACTTCGTCTTTGGCCTCGAGCCACTCAATGTCACAATTTCTTGAAATACTCGAAACTCCAAACTTTTTATGAAATAATTCGGTTGTAGCTCGTGCAGTGCGGCTCGTAGCCCGGTTTTGTTGGAACCCTATGTTATCAAAGTCAACTTTTTCCAATTGCGAGCATAAAAAGTTGGTTACCATCGATCTATATGGACGCAAGCTCGAATCGTTTCTCAAAATCTGCTGGGTTGTGGTTTGAGACAGTCCCAATTCTTGAAAACGGCTTAAAATTTATAAATTTTGGTCTTCAGCAACACTTGTTTAAACTGCAGTAATATTTTCATTACTTCGAGCGGTGATTTGTCTTATTGACACTTGTACATTATGTAATGAAATGAAGGCAAGAAGTTTTTAACAATGCGACGAATAGCGAGCACAGGTGGATGATTATTACGACCATAAAATGTTAAAAGCACACGAAAAGTTGCAATTATGAAATTGTAAATATTTACTGAATCTTCTTCTTCTTGATTGGCTTAGTTACCGCTTACGCGATTATAGCCAATTAGATATTCCAAGTGAAGCCAGGTCCTTCTCCACTTGGTCCTTCCAACGGAGTGGAGGTCTTCCTCTTCCTCTGCTTCACCCGGCGGGTACTGCGTCGAATACTTTCAGAGCTGGAGTGTTTCCATCCATCCGGACAACATGACCTAGCCAGCGTAGCCGCTGTCTTTTAATGCGCTGAACTATGTCATTGTCGTCGTATATCTCGTACAGCTCATCGTTCCATCGAATGCGATATTCGTCGTGGCCAACGCGCAAAGGACCATAAATCTTTCGCAGAACTTTTCTCTGGAAAACTCGCAACGTCGACTCATCATTCGTTGACATCGTCCAAGCCTCTGCACCACATAGCAGGACGGGAATTATGACTGACTTATAGAGTTTGGTTTTTGTTCGTCGAGCGACGTCTTTGCTTCTTAATTGCCTACTCAGTCCGAAGTAGCACCTGTTGGCAAGAGTTATCCTCCGTTGGATTTCCAGGCTAACACTGTTGGTGATGTTTACGCTGGTTCCAAGATAGATGGAATTATCTACGACTTCAAAGTTATGACTGTCAACAGTGACGTGAGTGCCAAGTCGGGAATGCGACGACTGTTTGTTTGACGACAGGAGATATTTCGTCTTGCCCTCGTTCACTGCCAGACCCATTTGTGTTGCTTCCTTGTCCAGTCTGGAGAAA
>NW_017534497.1:2299-78910 GCF_001853355.1 Bactrocera latifrons
GGGTCTCCTTTTTTGAGGAGTGGGCATAGCACACTTAAAGTCCAATCGTCGGGCATGCTTTCGTCCGACCATATTTTACCAAGAAGCATGCTCCTTATCTGTTCCTCGCCGCCGTGTTTGAATAGCTCGACCGGCAATCCATCGGCCCAGGCTGCTTTGTTGTTCTTCAGGCGGGTAATTGCTAGTCGAACTTCTTCCTGGTCGGGCAATGGAACGTCTGCTCCATCGTCATCGATTGGGGAATCGGGTTCGCCTTCTCCTGGCGTTGTGCGTTCACTGCCATTCAGCAGGCTGGAGAAGTGCTCCCTCCATAATTTAAGTATGCTTTGGGCATCGGTGACTAGATCACCTTTTGGGGTTCTACAAGAGTATGCTCCGGTCTTGAAACCTTCTGTAAGCCGCCGCATTTTTTCGTATAATTTTCGAGCATTACCCCTGTCGGCCAGCTTATCAAGCTCCTCGTTCTTACGCATTTCGACCTCTTTCTTTTTCTGTCTGCAAATGCGTCTCGTTTCCCTTTTCAACTCTCGGTATCTATCCCATCCCGCACGTGTTGTGGTCGATCGTAACGTTGCGAGGTAGGCAGCCTGTTTGCTCTCCGCTGCGACACGGCATTCCTCGTCGTACCAGCTGTTCTTTTGTATTTAGAGGATGGAGTCATGTGTAGAAGTTCACGCAAGTTAGGAAAGTTCTCGGAATTCACTTGGGAGTGGCCAGAAACGATTCTTTTACACATGACTCAAGCAGCTCACGACTTTCGGTCCTTGACCAAGTATCCTCTGGATAGCCTAAGAACATCCGTTTAAAGGCGAGCTAAAGTGAGAAGGCGAAATATTCCCTGCATAGGGTTGTGCGCTGGGTTTGGGACCCGCCACGTAAAATAACAACCCCAATGAAAAAAAAGCATTGACATTTGATATCATAAGGATGATTTATTGGAAAAACCGGTACTATGTACATAAAGAAAAGTAATTGAGGGGCTTAATTGATCTAATCAACCCCGTTTGTCAGTTTATCTGTCTGTCTGTATATACCACACAATCGAACTAGTACTTCAATTTTTTAAATATCTATCAGAAGTTTGGAACGTCTCCTTTTCTTGCCAAAACTGTTAATTTGTCGAAACGATCGATATTGGATCACTATTAGCTATAGCTGTCATACAAACTGCCCTATCCAAACCGAGTTCTTGCAAGGAAAACGTTTTTATGCGACAAAGTTCTTCACAAAATTTGACATGGATTATTTTGATTGGATATCTATGGCAGCGCTACAATCTCCGCGCATATTGCTCAGAGCGGACTGCTAAAACTTATAACTAGAAACTGACCAAGAACAGTTATGGGGTTACATGGGTTTGCTCGGGTAAAAAACAGCTTTTTCTCAAAAAATTTTTTCTTACATAAAAAACTAAATATTTTATTAGAATTTTTATTGTTACAAACATGCACTCTTAACAAAGAAATTCCAAAATTTTTGGAAAAATGATTTCTAAAGTGAAAAATGTTCCTTGTTAACTTAACCTTAACTTAGAACTTACGAAGGACGAAGGAAAAATAAAGAAACTGAAAATTTAATGTTTGGCAGACATTTTTAAAAAATCACAGAAAAAATTTCGCGAAATTTTTTTTCAGATAGTTGCAATCGAGTACTTCGTCCAAGTCATTGAGAGTTGTGTCTCAAAGATCTGTGTAAAATTTATGAAGATCGGTTGAGTAGTTCTCGAGACATATTGGCAACCGACTTCAAAAACACAGTTTCGAGAAAAACCACGAGCGCATAAGTTTTCAAGGCTATATTTCCGAAACTATTACTCAGATCAACAGATCAACTTGAAAAAAAAAAATTTAATACGCTATTCTAGAGGTGCTGTAAAATTTAATTAGACAATAAAAATAATATTTTTTTTTGAAATCCCTAAGCCTATGTAAACCATTAAGGTAAAGATCTTGGTATATCTTTTTATGCTAGTTTAAAAATGAACCTTGAGAAAGGGTGCCTCTTACAGCTACAGTGCAGCCAAAGTTAACATTTTTTTTTTTTTGTTTTTAACAACCTGCTGAATTCTGCACTTGTTGCCTCCTTACGACGGCAGAGGAAATTATTTTTTATTGCTCACTCTCTTTATTGTCAGTTTAATGAAATCTTTATTTGGCCCCTTAATTAAATCATAATCATATCGCATGAAACGATCTCGGTGAGTGAAAAATTACTTTAGAATTGAAATTGAATTCGATTGAATGTTGTTGATTGCGCGTTAATTGTTGTTTACTGTTGATTGTTGCTTTTTTGCTTTTGCTGCTCCTTCGTATCCACGAGAGATATATAGGTGCATATATAGCTTCAATAAAAACCACAACTCCAATGGCACACACACACACACTCTGCTGCGAGTACAGACATACACAAGTAATTAATTAGTTAATTAATTAATTTCGTATGGGCGCCGAGTTTTTTTTATTGGTTCGTAAAGAAATGTGTGCGTAATGCTAAGATGTTGTGCGATTTTATGTGGCACAATTGATTTTATGTTTTTTTTTTTTTTTTGTTTAGGAAATTAAATTGTTTTTTATGGTGCTCGATTTGTTACGTCAAGTTCATTGAGGTTTTGTGTATTTTGATTGCCATTTTTTAAGTCGTTCATTTCAGGTGCTTCCGTTGCCTTATTCCTTGCCTCATTATATTCAAACCTGAAACAATAACAATAAATTAAAGCAAAAAACAAGTTCCAGTGTTTCAGTGCTTTAAAATGAGCCTCTAGCTGTCGTCGTAGCGTTGGCTAATGCTCACAAGATGCGTTGAAACATTTTAAATTTCCATATATTAAAAAATGATTTAGCTGCTGTATCGGTAGGCGGATACAGCCTACGCCAAAAGCGTAACGAATACATAAACAAAGCAACGTTGATTGGAAAAATATATATATGTATATATGTGCGTGTATTTGTGTAGAAATTAATGCTGGCTGTATGAGAAAATATGTTCTCATGCATATTTACGATTGCTTATGAACACTGCTGTGCGTGGTAGTTTGCATTTTTAATATCTTTCCTAATTTCCTAGTAGCCACGGCTACCTGGTTTTGCTGTGTAAATACCTGAAATATTATATGGGTGTGCATAAAAATGTTACTGCTACACATACACACACATATGAGTGTTTAACTAAATGTGTAATGTGTGTTTTTTGAAATTTTTATAAATTATTGGTGTGCGAGTTAACGCTCCAGTGCGTTGGTGGAATTTTTGAATTCGTAATAAATGACTTCATAAATCGAAATACGAAGTCCAAATTAAACTTAAAATATCAATTTCAAGTTATAGTCATATTTACTAACGAATTAATAATGAAAATCAAATTTGTTATATATCAAAATTCTCAATTTAAATTAAATATGTGAACTTAATATTTACAATTTATTTTTAATTTTTTTGAAAAATATGTTACCTCTATGAAAAAGCACATTGAGACTAACCAGTTGTTGTAAATTATATGAAGCCCATAATTTGTAAATAAAAATTATAATTATGAATATCATTCATGACTTCAAAATAAAATAAGACAAGTAATGAAATTCCTAGCTCACGTATAACCGAAAATTTTATACTCTCGTAAGATGAAAGAATCAAAGTGGGCTAAATATCTTCATGTGGTTCAACGTATATTATACATTGTGTTAAAAAGTAGTCGGAAATTGTAAATAAAATGCAAAATACTTGATTATTCATCAATATTTATTCTTTCGCCTTCAAAGTAATCGCCACCAGATGTAGGACACTTATCCCCACGATTTTCCAGTCCTCGAAACACTCACCTTTTCAGATGACTTTCAGCACCTTCAGCGAATTTTATTTTAACTCTTCAATCGACTGAAAACGGGTTCCCGGGTCGGCAATTTCAGTTAGGGAAACAAGAAAAAATCATACGGAGCCAATGGAGCGGGTAAATACAGCGGTTGATCGACGGTATTCGTTGCATTTCTGGCTTTAATTTCGGTAACAATCACGAGAGATGCCGAACTCTCTTTCCATCTCTCTAAAACTTGCGTGACCATTTTCAGGCAATTAATGAATTGATGTCATACAAATTTGGCCTCAATTATATTATATTCATTGATATACTATATATGACACATGTTTGTATATGGTAAAATTCTTTTACAATCTCACTATTTTGTCTAGATTTGGTATTACAACATACAAGAAATGGTGACTCTCTGAATTTCATTTAGAGATCTCACAGATTTACCAATATCTAAGGTACAAAGTAAAGTTAATGTATGAAACTTCGTATATTAACTGATTTTATATATTTTAGACAAAAAGTTACAGTGATATTAGAAATAAATTATTTCTGAATTTTATTAAGATTTCCAATATATTTGTCAATATATGTGGTATAAAGTCAACCGGAAGTTCCGATGTACTTATTTAAGGTACATGGTACGTGCTTCGTCCCTGGACTGCTATATGTAGTCCTTTGTATGGGAATGAAGAAGCCCTGTGTTCGAACTTATAAATTAGAAAAATGCTTTGTCGCCAATATAAATTTGCATAGGCTTTTAATTACAACTTCCGGAAGTGTTGAGTTGTTTCTACCTCATCTTCTTCCATACAGCTTCTGCAAATGGCGTTTGGTAAGACTCCCAACTTTATAGAATGGACGCCAATAGGGCAATGGCTTGTTAAAAGCCCCACAACTAGAGAGAAGTTAACCTTACTGAGGGCAAAGAGATCACTACATCTCTTGCGATCAATCGTGGGTCAAAAGGCTTTTGCGGCAGTACATGTACCGATGGTGGATCAGCGCTGGCCAGCTTCCGTAAAACCCAGCTAACTATTAGTAGAACACAAAAGGCGGCAGCACTTATCCACTCCCATTCTAACGATAGTGATTCAGACACCCTCCTTGCTAGCTTTATAATTTTTTGCGCTTCCGGGATGACTCGGCACTCATACAAGTCTTATCACAAATCCACTATTTCTATTAATAGCGAGGTTACGCACTCCTCCACCAATCCTGAACGCACTGAAAATGCGCTCAAGGATAGTATACTCTATAAAAATGGATGAAACGTGGCTACATCATTTCGCTCTGAATCCTAGCGACAGTCATTCGAGTGGACTGAATACGATGAACCCGATCCAAAGCAGGGAAGTACGCAACAGTCAGGCTGGCAAAATTATGACATTTTTTATTTTTATTATTTTTTTTTTGGTACCTGATACTGAAACCACCGAACCAAGCTCCAGGAGCTTCTGGAGTTTAACATTATCGATGTGTGCGTCGTTGTCGTGATGGAATAAAATTTCTCTTCTGTTGGCTTAAGCTGGTCACTTCTGGATAATTGCTCCCTTCAGACGTTTTCCACACAGAGGAGCAGAACATAGTAAGAAATTTACTGGCAATCCCACCAAACACATGACACCGCGATTCGATCACGATCACTTTCCATTACCGACAAGCTTGTGCTTCATGTAAATGTATCGACGTTTTGAGACTCAATTTACAGAGTATTTTTTTTTTATTTTATTTTATTTTATTTTTTTTGTGCCAGTCTTATTTAGATGGTCCCATAAGGCGTTTTGTACGATGTTTATTGCCGAGGCGAACTAAAATGTGCTGAAATGACAGCTAGATTCGTCAGTTTTCATTATTTAAACAATATTTTCGACAATTGTGGTTCCAGAGTTGGTGCGCTTTAGACGCCGTGGTAAAACCAACAGAGCGCGTGAGTTATTGTAACGGTATCAGAGTCATAAGCACTATCCGTATTTACTCTTTGCCATGTGCTGAAACAATGCTGGCCCCCGTAATCACAAATTTATTTTTGAAGACTTTTTTGTGGGAAATCTTATCATTATACGCTGGAATCCTATCACAATTACACAACGTGATGTATCGATTACCAAAGTCATCTATTGGAAAAATGATTTTATTATTTACTAGACTTAATCTCAAAACAATATTTATGTAAGTTAGAAATATATATTAATATATATAAAAAAAAGTTCACATGCGCTAAAAGTCTGGCATATTAACACATACATCCTTTTAATTTTAAATTAATCATCATTAGTAGCAGATTAACTTAAAAAATTAAATAATTTATCACAGTAATGCGACTCATTAACTTACCTCACAGTCTCTTAAAAGTAAACACTTCTGCTGAGTTGTTGAAAGATTCTCATACATCTTATACTAATACCTCCAACCTAAGCTGCGTTTAAACACACACGATCATTTTGTGTTTCTCTTTTACGATCGAATTATAGCGACGGTCTTAGGATAAGACACATATCATACCGACTTACATATTAATATACATTTATGTGTAGGTAGCTATGTTCATATGTAAACCATAATTTGTCTTAATGACCAGTGGACGAAATACATTGATTACGGTAAATTGTTTCTTTTCCCAGCAACGCCTTTTTGTTGTTACTTTTATGGCTTTACATTTTCTCTACCTCTTTATTTATGGTTTCCTTTCTCGTTTGTTTTTTATTTTCTTAATTTTCTTAATTACCTCTACTACTCTCCAGTGCAGTTGTTGTTGTTCTATATACGTTTTCGGTTGATGAAGTTATGAGTTATTGTGGCACATATCGTCGTACACGCCTCAAAATGCCTACCTATCGCGTCACCACACACACGCTTATATACGTGTACACATATGTATAGATGTCGATGTATAAAAAAACCGCTTCAATGCTCAGTGCCTCGCTCACCCCTACAACAAACGGCATAAGCCTGACTTAAATGATTATTATGCAATCAAGTAAGCGCCAGCAGGCTGGAGACAGTGAGAAAATGCGCTGCAATGGAAAGCAATTATTTTTGTTTTACTGTGTTCAAAAACGGGCATATTTTTCATTGTTAAATTGCTACCTTTCCTCGGAAAGTAATGCAATCATATATACATATTATGAGAACTAGGGTGGGTGAAATAATTTTTTTTTTTTTTTTTTACCTTTTTCAGGAGTTTGATAACACACTAACCAAAAATGATCATGAAATTGGTCAGGTTTACGAAACAAGAATAATTGAACATTTATTTAGTGATTTCGATTTCCTGCAAATATAAAAGACGAGCTGTTTTTTAAAATAGAAGATAACAAATTATGCATTTTCCTTTACTTTAATAAGACAGATATAGGACGCTAAAAAAAAGCAGGATTCTTCATATTAAGAGCCCATACTTGCGGAGACTTTTTCTGAGCTCCATACCAAGCAATCTTTCCGTATATAAAGTGAATATAACATCTTATTACCACCTTAATACGTACATATACAAAACATCTACCATATGCTAACATATTTGTATATATCTACAAATGCTTGTACGTTTATCTAATTTTAATGAAGCAACAAATATTTTTGTTTGTTGTAATATCTTGCCACCCGTAAGCATTGGAATGCCTGAAAGGCTACCAACTTTGAACCTGTTGAAAATTCAAAGTGCATAGTTTAGGTCACAGCATGTGTGGTCGTTTGATTTTCATTTAATTATTTTCCTGTTTTACTCAGCAAGCTCAGTATGCCATATGAAATTATGCGACTTCGTTAAAACGAACACAATTTTTGTGTTAGGAAATTTAAAAAATACAGGGTTTGCCCAGAAAGTAATAGCACTCAGTCGATTTATAAACATTTATTGAACCAATTGTTACAATTCTGTACAAAATTTCAAAATAGGCTCCTTCTGCGTCGATGCAGCGCTGCCAGCATTGAAGGCGTCACGGATGGCATTCTCCGGAATAGCCCTCAGAACCGAGGGGCATGCTGCTTGGATCTGCTCTGTCAGGCAAGGAAACCAAAAACAGGGTGTAGAAGCATTGGGATGTCAGCCTTGGCCGACATCGGATGCGATGTTTCATCGGTTCCGATTGACTCTTCGTTGAGTCTCTTGAGGACTTCCACGTAAAACTTGGCGTTGACGTTTTGGCCAGGAGGAACAAATCTATGGTGGACGATGCCTTTAATGTCAAAAAAGACAATGAGCATCGTTTTCACCTTGAATTTGCTCATTCTTCCGGTCTTACTGAGCGACCTTCTCCTGGCTCTCTAAAAACGTCTGGTGCCACCGAATCATACTACTTCTTGCTAAACCAACATCTGGGTAAACCTGCTTGATCATATCAAACTTCTCTGTTGCCGGTTTACCAAGTTTCACACAGATTTCAATTGCGTGCCTCTGTTCTATTGAACGCTGCATTTTCGGCCACTCACAGTCTCGCGAAAACGTTTGTTTTGACTCTCCAAGTGCTCGGAAAAACCTGACCAGCCGCTTGTTCCTTAGTTATGAGCGTCTTCAACCGAATCCAGTCGGTGCGCGCACATGCAGTCGCGGCGGAAGAAAATTAGTCCTACTACCTTCCAGACAAATCTTGTAGTGAAATATAAGTAATATTTTTTATCAACAACAGAAGATCACATTTTCTAAACTATTTACAAAACTCTTCTTGGAGAACATGTCCCAAAAAGTTTCTGTGTTCTGTATACATCTAGTCATCTATACAAAGACCGATTAGTTTATTGATGTAGTCAAAAACGACCAAAGTTTTTTTAATTTCAAACAACTGTAGGCCCTTGTACGAGCAACATCTTTTAGTTAAGTATTTTTTTTAAGACTCGTCCAAGGAGATCAGCCGAATCTGTGAGATCAGCCTCTGTTTTTAATACCCGAAAATCGCATTTTGCTTTCGTTTCTCCACCCAAAAATATTACTCCATAAGCCTGAGCTTAGCACATAAGCTTTTGATTTCATATTTCTTCGTTCCCAAGGCGATAATAATTTAACAATTTAGGAGAAAAATTAAAAACAGCAGTAGGCGTATTGATAGTGTTAATATCGTTAGCGAAGTATTATTTTTGAAAGACAGATCGCAACTGGTCTTTAAAACGGGATTAACAAACAATAATAGACTCGCAATACGGAGTCCAACAGCCCTATGAATTATACTGATTATATCCTGTAACGCTGACACACTAATTAGTAGTATAAAAATATCATAATAACCAACTTGATATATCCCGAGACAGCTCTTTCCAGTTCAATTAGCGCTACATATGGCATTCTGATATATTATCTTAAGACCGTTATATCTTCAAACCATTTGATTCTCACAATGAAACTGCTTATCTTTTTTAGATAGACATTCGTGGTTTAGTATCAGATGAATTCCAAGAGTTCAATGTAAGGTTTGAGATACTCCGAGATGTCGGACACTCAAGAGGAAGTGCAGATCCGTTTAAATCCTCTCTACATTTCTTTAATACGTTGGAATTGCGCTCTGGCTCCGAAAAGCCTAGTAATTTCGCCTGTTATCTTTGTAAATGGTCACTTTCTGTTACCGTTTATAGTTATTCAGTAGAACTACACAGGCGTTCTTCAAGCCTAGAATTTTCGCTTGGAAGATGTTGAGCTTGGTACACGGAAAGAGAGAGACATACAGATTTTCGGAGCATAAATTCAATCTGCCGGTTTATAGTGAGGTAGTTTCCTCCTCCCCTACTAAAACGCTTATCCATTTACTCTTGAGGGTATTTTGCTCTATAAAGAACTACCCCATCTTCAGTGGATGTAGTCTGATTTATGTAGATTTGTAGTTCAGAATATCATTTTGTCCATAAATCTTTCTGTTCCAACCGCCATTCTCCTTAATAGTAAGTAAGTCTTAAGTTCACAATAATATTTTTGAAAAGCAACACTCGTTGACAAGACAAACCTTCACATTCAAGTCCCATTTCTTTCAGTTCCAACAATGTTTATAGCAATCTCTAACTCTTTTTAAGAAACTCATATATACAGTTCAAATATAACGAAACTTTTATATAATGCAATATAAGTAATGGTGTAGATAAACATAACAGAAAATAGAGAAAACTGGTCGACTTCCCAAAGAATTCCAAAAATTAAAAACACTTTTGGTGTGAGAACTCAAAAGATAAGATATACTTAAGATGGAATGAAAAATTGACTATACGCCAAGACAAATAAGTTTCGGTCGTGTGCATTGTTTCAGAAACAGCCAAGTATGTGATAGATCATACAAATATTCATTCGTAAACCTAAAAAAATAAGGATTAAAGAATAACTACTACATAAATGTATGGACGAGAACTATCTAAATTATAATAAGAAAGGAAGGGCTAAGTTCGGGTGTCACCGAACATTTTATACTCTCGCATGACAAGTTTCATCAAGATATCTCAATTTTTACTCAAGTTACAGCTTGCATGGCGTTTTGAACTGTGTATGAAAATGCCTGAAGAAAACGACTCTATAGAGTTTGGTTGACATAGCTATAGTAGTTTCCTAGATATGTATAAAAACTTATTAGGGGGCGGGGCCACGCCCMCTTTTCCAAACAAATTACGTCCAAATATGCCCCTCCCTAATGCGATCCTTTGTGCCAAATTTCATTTTAATATGTTTATTTATGGCTTAGTTATGACACTTTACAGGTTTTCGGTTTTCGCCATTTTGTGGGCGTGGCAGTGGGCCAATTTGACCATCTTCGAACTTAACCTTTTTATGGAGCCAAGAAATACGTGTACCAAGTTTCATTATGATATCTCAATTTTTACTCAAGTTACAGCTTGCACGGACGGACGGACGGACGGACAGACAGACGTCCGGATTTCAACTCTACTCCTCACCCTGATCACTTTGGTATATATAACCCTATATCTGACTCTTTTAATTTTAGGACTTACAAACAACCGTTATGTGAACAAAACTATAATAGTCTCTTTAGAAACTTTGTTGTGAGAGTATAAAAATATAAAAAATTTAGACAATGTTAATTAATTGGAAAAGATAATGTTGATAATATAAAATTCAAAGAAAAACTGTTCCTCATTTCTGTACATCTTCCATAAATCATTATCTTTACTTACTAAACTCTGCAGCAATAATTGTGCCTATCTACTGAGGCACACTCACACACTTCTCTACGAAAATTTAACCCGTAATACATTGAGAATATTTGCCGCGCATATTTTGTGCTAAGCTAAACAGCCTTGAATGTTGTGGACTAAATATTTGTATAGAATACAAAGTGTACAGTGCCAAAGCGAGCACAAAAACAACAACAATATCAACAGCGAGCGACGCTTACGCATGGCGACATGCACATACACATGTACTTGTGTGTGTGGGTGTGTGTTGAAGCGCTTTTAGTAATCGGTAAATTGTGGCGGCGACATACGTCAGCATTGTTGATAATAAATTCACGCTTACGCGCCAAAAAGTATGCAACACAGAAATAATTCATACACTGCCAGGCGCGGCTGCGTGGTTAGGCAATTAAATTTATGCATGTCATAGCAAATATGGGCGACAGCTGGCGCGCCAATGTTTGTGGCATTTATGCGACACTAACAAACACCCACACATACACATACTTATATATACAAACCTATATATTAGTATGTGTGTGTACGCACATTTTTCTGCGACAGCACTGCCCTAAATTCGCACTTCAGCGCCAGTGGTCACACATGACTACCAACAAACAACCAAGCCAACGAAAACAAAAACAACACATATTGCCCAATCAACCGCCAATCGTGTGAAGGCGCTTGCTTTGTGTGATATTGCATAATTTGAGGCAGATAAATTGAGTGAATTATGCGCGCCACAGAATGACGAGCCGCGTAACACAGTATTGTGATTTCCATTTAAATGCAAAAATATGTTTTTTTTCTCCACAAATTCCACAGTAACCCGACGCATTACAGCGCACACCAATAAACATGAAGTTGTCAAATTGTTGCAAATAATATGCTTGCAACACACCGCCCACCGCCCGCCCAAGCGCTAAACATTGCTACTCTGCAGCAGTCAATTAATCTAAATAGGCGCTTAAATCATGTCTGATTGCTAGCAAACAACATTCGACGCATTCAGCATTCATTTGCGCTAAGTGATACTCTCTCTGGTCTTCTGCTTGGACACACATACACGCGCACTATAACATGCACAAGCGGGCATTCGCACATTATATTGTTCGATAGTAAAAGGCGAAATCTCTTCTCGAAATTGACTTGAATTGCAATTGAATTGAATTGAATTAATAGAAGCCAATGGACGTAAAACGAGCGCGAAGTTGTTGCTTGACTAGCTCGGGAAGTAAGTCATTTTAGCGTACACATAGTACATATGTAGGTGTAGTGTTGAAGCGAAATCCACAAGAGCGTAGATGAATTTAAAACCAAGAGGAGTATTAAAGAATAGTTGAAAAATAATTACTTAAGTTGTTTAGCGTTCTCAACATGGCAGAGATCGTAAATGAATGCAATTTGAATTACATATATCTAATAGACTAAATTATTTGTAATGGATAAAAATTGTAATAAATAACCTAATCAAACAAAAGCTTAATCATATTAGTATATTCTAAGCAAACCAAAAATATGTGTACAGAAACAAGTTATATGCAGTCTGATATCTAGCCGACAATTGAAAGACTATACAATGCTTTTCCATAACTATGCAAGGCAATTAATTTCAGAATATCTCAAAATAGCCCTACATCAGTTTCTACTAAAATATTTTATTAACCGGCTTATCAAACAATAACGGACATACTTATAACACGGATTCCACTAGCGCAATGAATCATTTCAATGGTGCTATCAGCATACTGAAGAGCTAACTTACTAATCAGCCATATAAAATAATAATACGTTCTCAAGAAAGTATTTTTATTGAATTTTCAATTGTTCCTAAAATTTTTTTGATGACTCATGCCCAGCTCTTGACCGATACTACGGCTGCTAATATGCCGGTCTCTTTCGACCAATTCAGCGATTGTAACACAAATTTTCGACGACAGGCCTTCCGGAGCCTGGCGCATCTTCGACCACCTCTACACCAGATCGAAAACGTTGAAACCATCCTTGTGCGGTAGAAATGGAAACTGTATCGGATCCATAAGCTGCACAAATTTTATAGGCGGCTTGAGATGCATTTTTGCCTTTACCGTAGTAGTGCTGTAAAATATGCCGTATTTTCCCTTTACTTTCCTCCATGTTTACGACCCTATAACTCACGAACGACTTAAACGAAACGACAATCAATCAAACACATGTTAGCGCGTGAAATGAGCTTTCCAAAAAGGTATAGCATGACCCGATGCGACGAAAAAAACTAGAACTACGCGCTCTCAGCGCCAACTAGCGAAAATATCGCAAGACATTTTTGACAAACCTAACGTTGGCATATGATTGTATGACTTATCACGTTGATAAAATAGCGTTATATAAATTTCTTTGAAAATATTTTACGACTGATGTTCGTTCACCGCCAAAATTTTAAAACGGGCATACATTTTTTCGGCAAAATTCGTTTTTTCTTGTTTTTTTTTTATTCAGTGAGTATTCAGTGAGTTTACGGTGATATACTGATTACAGCGACGCTCGACCTGTTTGATACCACTTTTGTAGTACGATTTGTAATTTGCTACAAAATTGGCTTCAGTTTCGATGACCACTTCTTCATTCAGCAAAAATTGTATCCCATCGAACACTGTTTTGAGATCTAACAACAGCAAGTAGTCGTTGGGGTCTAAATCTAAAGAAGACAGTAGCTGCGGGAGCAATTGATGGACTTTTGGAAGCGTTTTCACTAACTTATAACACGTTTTGTCTAGGTGAAAGAGCAGTTTCTTTTTCTTCAAATGCCAATTTTTGACGATTTCATCCTTCAAATATAGCAGAAAGTATTTGCTTTTTTCAGATCGTCACTAAAACTTATTCCATATGCATCACAAAATACACACGCCATATCATTGGCAGCCGTTTTTCCACCTTTCAGAGCGAGTTCATCGTAAGCAGTCGACTCGAACGACTGTCGATAGAACTTTGGAGTGAAATAATGAAGAAATTTCTCCATTTTTTCACAAGAATAAAAGTTGCTCTACTCAAACTATATAATTTTCAAACTAATTTTCAGACGGCTGGCAAATTGTTATACACGTTTTTTTAGGGTTAGGGTTAACTTAAATTAATATGAATTTATCTTTATCAGCAACCTCTATGTGTCAGGTCGGAGATTCCCTGTTACTTCGGCGAGGGTCAGGTGTTGGTCACTTTTCTTCGAAAAAATTTAACTGGAGTTTCCAAGGAATGCTACATTTTATTTTTAAAGCGAACATAACATATTTTTAGGAAATACAATTCTCACTTAAAAGCAGCAGTAAATTAAAAAGTATCATAGCAAGTAGCATATAACTTTCAAATGATTGAATTAATTATCAGCCAGTTAATCGCTGTTTACTTAAATAAAACTCAATAAGACTGAATAATATGCTTTGGTCTAATGCATATTTATATTGATAAAAAATGTATTAAGAAAAATTGTTTCTTTTTAAGTTACAAAAAATCAAATGAGTTCTAAAGAAGGGCTTGATAATATAATAGTTTCCGAAGTTAAGGGGTTACTTAGGCTTACGGATTTCAAAAAATCGATTTTTTTACTTTATTAAGTTTTACATATCTAGAATACATTTAGAATTACATTTTCAAGTTGATCCTGATAATAGTTTCAGAGATATGGTCGAGGCTAGCTAGGCTAAGTGCATCGTCCTTAAAAGCGTTTTTCTCGAAACTGTGCTTTTTGAAGTCGGTCGGCCAGATTTCTCTTCATGAAATTTTACACAGGTCATTGAGATACAATTATTTATACTACTATTGGACAAAAAAATGTCGAAAAATTTTCACTGAAATTCAAATTTTTTGGTAAAAAAAGTTTGCCAAAAATCCAATTTTCAGTTTTCTTCCCACGTCCAAGTTCTAAGTTAATATTTTAACTAAAACACGTACTTTCCACTATAGATGATCTAGTGAGGATGCCAAGGTATCGTGGGCGCATCTTTTTTCCAAGGGGATACAGGAAATGTTGTCGCCCAGTTTAAAATATATAATATTTTTGAAAATTTCAGAATTTCTTTGTTAATAGGGTATAGCGTAACAATAAAAAATTCTAACAAAATATGTAATTTTTTATTGAATTATTACAATCTTAGCAAGTACTTATTGTAATCTTTAATTAAAACAACATACACGGAAGAAGAACAACAATTTTCTTCATTTTGAGCTTCTTACTTATAGGTTCCCAGCGGAAATATATTCGTTTTCAGATTGTTTATAGAGTCTCCGCTTAGATACAAGCTAAACTGAAACAATCATGCAGATCGCATGGACCCAAATGCGGAATATAAAGAAGTATTTTAACAACCTGGGGTATTCATAACAGCTGTACATACATATATACATATATAAAATTTATTTATTTTAAAATTTATTACCCTACCTTGTGAAACTACCTCCCCTTACTTTTGCTCACTCCGCCACTGCACATTTTACATCATAGTGCTGAGCAGCTGAGTACAAAAATAAAAGATTGCGAATAAAAATTGCATTAATCACAGTGCGAGAATAGCCATTGAGCGAATCGAGGAATTACTGGAGAAGTACAAAGAATGCGTACAAATGTAAAGAGTTTCGTATTTAGAAAATTAACTTAATGCACAATAGATGCTCGGATTTGGTTTAATGGAACGGAATTGCTTTGAAGTCTAGCAGCCTGGTTAGAAAATTGAAACGTGTTGGTTACGCTAGAAAAAAATTTTTTGAATGATGTAAATGTAATTAGACCAATTGAATGGAGGTCTAAGGAACGAGGTTTTAGTGCAATCGAATAATTGAAATCAAATGTTAGTGGTTCTTTTAAGGTTGTGGGTTGTTCATTGAAAGCCAATATGTTATTGGCGAAAGTACTTGCTTGATATTTACATATAACTAAATGGGCATTTTACTCGTATATTCGTTTTATTTCATACACCCAATGAATTGGGAATCGAATTACTTCCGCATCTACCGTATTCTCCTGATCTGGGCCCCAGTGATTATTTCCTATTCTCAGAACTAAAGAGAATGTTCAGTAGGAAGAAATGCACGCATAATGAAGAGGTAATCGCCGAAGCTGAGGGGATTTTAAACAACACATAAAAATCTTTTGTCTGCAATTTTTGAACCTTAACCTCCCACATATCTACTCTTCACGCCTAACCTATCAAAAAAAAAAAAAAAAAATTTTAAATATCTGTAAATTTTGTTTCACCAAAACTTAACAAGTCGAAAAAACATAAAAACCAAACAGCAATGCTGCGCAAAACCTCGCACACACCAGCTGCGCATTAAATAAAATATTAAACCGAAAAATACGAAGACATTTATTTCGACGTCGACTAAGCCTCTAGACTGTCAGGCAATGCTGCCCAGCGCAAGCAACTACCCAAAAGCTCATTGTTTATGCAAAATTTTCGAAAGTCTGGTCGAAAAGTCGACTTAATGCCAAGCTAGCGACAGCTATAACAACAAAAACAAACAACAGCTTTAACATAATTTACATGCATACGCAAAACGACAACTGAGATGCTGCACAACTGCTGGCTGCAAGCTAACTGACAACGGGCATGCATTTGTGTGTGTGTGTATATGTAATAAACATAAATAAACAAATAAGCATAAAAGTAACATACATGTCTGGTCGCCGGTATTTGTATGCAATTGCATATGCCTTCTGTACAGACATCATCAAGTAAAACAAATGTACAACAACGACAAGCATTCAACTGGCAGTCAATATTCCTAAGTAGCTGGCTGGCAGTATCAGAAGGGCGATTTTGAGTGTGCGTGTGTGCCTGTTGGAGACACCATAAGCATCCTGCTCATATCCGTATATAAATGCTGGAAACAGCTTTGCTTGTACGGAAATGAAAACTTGTTCCACAAAGGTATTGTTTACATGCATTTATATATATGTATGCATATCCAAGTTTGTTTGTTTCTGCTTCGAACCCCTTGTTTTAGGCCACTTTTAACTCGTTTGCTGAATCAGTTGCATTTAGTTAGCTGTGTAAGTGTACAAGTATGCATGTATGTGTATCTGGCAAGGTCTGGGCCAGTGACACCGACCAGTCGTACACTTGTCGGACCCATCCAAATATTGTTGCCGACATTTGACCTGTGAGGCAGTGCGCTTCACCGGTTCGACGGCAGTTCGCCGTTGTACATGTTGTTATTGTTGTTGCTGCTGTTTCCAGGGTTTACTTGTTTATTATGTCCATCAATATTTTTTTCGAGTTTTCCCCATTCACACCTTCACGTTGCTCAGTATCTTCCATTCTTAGTCTGCTTGTCGCCCTCAGCGCCCTTCAATGCTCTCTTCATTTCACTTGATTTCTCTTGCTGGCTTAGAAAAATAAACATTCTGATTTTTGCCAGTTTGCATAATTTAAAATCACATGTGTACCGTTATTTACGTATTCTTAAGTTGTGTTTTTCATGTTTTCGTGTTGTTGGCAACAAACTAAGAAAAGTGTTGTCGGCTTTGCTGTGTCAGTTATTCACAGAATTTGCAACTCAAAATGCTTCTACTGTTTTAAAAATGTTGTTCTTTGTGAGGATTTGAGACTTCACTGCGGTGCGGATTTGCAAATCTGCACTGAAAGTTGATCATTTTATCCAACAATACCCTTATGGGGGGACAGCAGAAATCTGCCAAGGACATTAATATCGATTCGCGCCTGGGTTCTTAACAGTATAAGATCTTCACTCAGCATTTTTCCTAAAAGCGAAGTGGATGAGCGCCATCCGAAGTATCTTCATAAATTTCGTCAGTAAGTATCTCAAATACTTAACATCCAACCACAGAACCTCAAAAATCGCACAAAAATCCAAATATTTTTTTACGATTTCATTTTACTTTTTTATATATAACCTCCATATCCAAGAGATATACAATTTTTTTAAGCCTTTGCTACTTAACCTTTTTGCCAGGCTGAAATTGAATATCTCCAACTGTCACTTCCTAGGGAACATAATCACTGCCAGCCGAACAGTTATGCCTGCATTAGAATAAATGCGGTATTAAAGAATTATCTCCTTATGATGTTGTTATTGTTGTTGCTATAACAGTTATCTAATCCTCGCTAGAATGGTAACGATTAGACAAGTTGTTATCGATTTCATCCAACGATAAGCCTAGAAAACGTTCTGTTTCGACGGGATCTGACCATGGGGAGATTGGTGTCAGATGTGTAAGGTTCGCAGGGCATACAAAGAGGTGTTTAGTGTCATGCGGGGACTCGTTGCACGCTGAACCTATGTTTAATATGTCAGCGTCGATTCTGGATAAGTAGGACTTTAACCTGGTACAGTATCCAGAACAAATCTGCGCAAAGATCACACTCGACTCTCGCCGCAACTCGAGTTCTTCGTCTGCAATGGGGTGTGGCTTCACTCCAAGTACGCCATTCACTGAGCGGGAGTCGGTGAAAGTGTATGTCTGAAGTTTGTAGCGCCCGAAATCTGGTCGGCGTATAGTTTTATTATATTTTGTCGACGTAGCTGAGGAAGGACAAGGGGACAGTTGAGCTACAAACACATGACCGTAGAGATGATTTCTGCGAAGGCACCCCAAAAGAAACTGTTTGAAGAGAGCTTCATTACGCTCCTTAACAGAGAGCATATAGGCCTCACTGTGCAGGTGCTTTATCAGGAGGCATCCTGTTGTCCAAAGTGCAGTGTTCTGACATGTCTGTAGCTTCCTAGTCTACATTTTACTGCATCCGGACGGTCATGTTTTATGTTGCCAGCAACGTTTCTTTGTTTTCTTCTTGAAGAGTGGTCAGCGACAGGTTGAAGACCCTGGGTGAGGAAGCTTATTCCCGTCGAGCCCTGGTACTTTGGCATCAGCATGCTAACTCCATCAGGGCCGATGAATTTTAACGACTTTGCCTTGTTGATGACACTCTGAACCTCCTCATCGGTGAAAGTAAGTGATCCGCATTTAACATTTAACATTTAGCTCCGCCGTAGGACAACACACGGGGGGTGCAGTGCAAATTGCCGTCTAAAATTTCTCGCGCACTTCTATGGGTCTGAAAAGGCATTGTCACACATTGAGTCTAGCTGTGTTCGCGAATATAGAATTTAAAACCCTGAGCCGATTTGAACTGATTACCGGAGGTTTTGTGGGCATTCCAAATTTAATTACTGAATTTATTTGCCTGTCTTCATAAAGTACTGATCAGTGTGCTTCTCTCTTTGGATCAGCCATATAACCTAACCTAATGATGTTCCGCAAGGACCAGTAATATCGCTTTTTGGACGATACAAAATTAGTGTTTAATGTGAAATATGTGATCAATAGCTACTCAAAGTGAATCGACAATTCCATTTACAAAGGCCACCAGGGGAAGATATGTATTGTATTCTTCTGTATACTAGAAAACTAAATCAAAATAGGGAGCACTTAATGCGTTATCATTTAGATCACTCAATCATCACATCAATTTTGGAATTAAGAAAAGAATATTACATATACAGGATAGCAGGTGAATACAATAACTCTCATCTCATCAAGATCTCAAATTATAGTAAATTACGTGTATTCTTGAATCTTCTACTCAAAAATTATTTAATACTACAGCTTCTTCTTGAAAACTTTAAAGGTTTCTGCTCGACACACATGCCGTTGCATCGTCACTCCAACAATGTACCCACAATAGCCTGCCAGCATTTTGTTAAGTGTAATCCAATCTAGTTGCTGACCAACATGCACCAGCAGCAGCAGAGGTTGCAAAATTGGAACGACAAATTAGTGGGAACATGTAGCTAACTTAAATCACCAAACCCATCGAGCAAAGAATCCTACACGCGTATCTTTGTCTGAGTAATTGTGCTTATGGTAGTTATAACTGGCACGTACATAAGTATGCGTTTAAAATTTAGTACAGCGTAGGAAATATTTTGAATGAGTAGGTAATGTTTCAAGAGTATAGCTAGATAAGAAGAAAAAGCACTTTTTCAGAACATATTCCTTATCATTCATAGTCGATTTTTGTTGACAATGAGGTTAAAGAAAATAAATTTAGCTTCCTCCACAATATTTTTATCGTTTTGAGGTCCGAGGTCCGAGGAAGATTTCTTTGAGAAATAATTTCATCAAAACTAAATATGTTTTAAGTTAGGATGTGGTATGAAAATAATGCCATTGCTATAGCTTATTATGCATATTTTCTTGTGTTTTGCGAAACTTTCTCGAGTATCATATATATAAATAATTGACGTCAATTGAAGAGCTCCTTGAGGCAATCAACGCTAGATGCCTAACATAAAAAGAAGTTTATGTTAAACTTAACAAACGCAATTTCTTAACATCGAGGCATACTCTATTCTTAAATGTGGGTGGTCGACAGCAGATATTGGATAGTCTACAGAAGAACTCTAAATGTTTTTGTGGTATTTATATATTACTAATAGAATTTTATTATTTCGGTTCACCGACTTATTGACTATTTGTTGGGATCCTCGTAAAAGTAAGTCGGTTGTTGTTGTTGTTTTTTTTTTTTTTTTGGCAGAGGCAGAACTCTACTGAGTTAACAATCCTTGGCCGGATGAAAAATTTGGGTTCGTTCTGGTTACCTAGACCGGACTATCGGAAGAGCGATGTTAGAGTTAGTATTTGGCTTCGTATTATTATTAATTTTTTAAGGATAATTGGATTGCTATTCGTAAGAAACTTTAACCACTTTATGGTGGAAAACCTTTTATGAATTTTGAACAATGTCATATTGTATCACTTTCAACTAATAATAGTTAAGACTGTTAGGTAGGAATTTTGCCTTGGCAACTAAAACCCATTTCTTATTACAAAAACAAAAAAAAAAACCTTAGCTTCGGTTACACCGATAGTATAGTAATCCGATCTGAACAATCTTTTCGGAGTAATCCATGTGAAATTTTGTGAAAATACTACGTTAAATGCGAAAGTTTTCCATACAAGCCCTTCATTCCGATCGTTTGGTTTGTATGGCAGCTATATGCTATAGTAAGCCGATCTGAAAAATTTTTTCGGAGATTGCATTGTTGCCTTAGAAAATAATCTATACCAAATTTCATGGATATAGCTTGTCAAATGCAAAAGTTTTTCTTACAAGTACTTTTTTCCGATCGTTCGGTTTGTATGGCAGCTATCTGCTATAGTGGTCCGATATCGGCAGTTCAGACAAATGAGCAGCTTCTTGAAGATCAAATGATGTTTGCAAAATTTCGAAACGATATCTTAAAAACTGAGGGACTAGTTCGTATATATACAGACAGACGACAGACGGACGGACATGGCTAAATCGACTCAGCTCAACATACTGATAATTTATATATATACTTTATAGGGTCTCCGACGCTTCCTTCTGGGTGTTAAAAACTTCGTGACAAACTTAATATACCCTGTTCAAGGTATAATAACTGAATGATGGACTCTTGATTTCATCCACACTTTATTTCAATTAAGAAATTTCAACATTTTTAGCGTAAATACCTTGAAAGTTATAAGAATTCACTCTAAAAGTATTTGTACGTGAGCTTTCATTAGTACGATTTTCGACTACTCAAAAAAAACGCCAATTTTTCACCATTTTAACTAAACTGATCAGCATACCCTTTTTACCGTACACGTTTTACTCGACCGCATCTCCCTAGTATGATGTCATACACATTCTCTTCCCTTATTTCGACCATGAATTTCAACGTGGAACCTGCAGGAACACCTTAAAACTCATAAGCTTTTGCGTGAAGCATTTTAAGATGAGCTTTCTGCAGTATTATTTTCACTTTTTTCATATGTGTTCTTCAATCTGGTAACTTAAAGTTCACGAGCTTTCATCTCAAAAGCTTATATACGGCTTTCATTAGTTTTATCATCAATCGTTAAGGTTGATTTTTTGATTTCGATTAAATTTTTTCATTTCTGTACTTCACCCGAAAAATTAAAGTTCACGAGCTTTCACCCCAACCCGATAAAAGCTTCATTAGTTTTATTTTCAATATTTAAGGTAAATTTCCAAATTTTTTTTGTTCTTTTTGATATTTAAAATTAGACATTTATAGATTTGGCTAAATACCCGATAGATTTTTTAATAAACTTTATTCTTATATATAATGTCAATCGTCTGATTATAATTTTAGAGAGATATATTTAAATAAGTGGACTGTAGAAGTTTGGAAAAACCAAAATTTGTAATGGATTTATTTCAAATAATTTTTTGCTTTTTATTAAATTAAAATTTTTGATTTAAATTTTTTCAAACCCCTTCCCTTTTAAAAATCATCACTCATAACTCAAAACACTGTGATAACGTAAAATACTTTAGCAGTTGTTTCTGTTATGATTTCTAAGTTTGTGAATCCGATATTAACGACTTAAGTCACCAACATTTGCTCCGTGGGACTAAAATCGTTGACTAAATGTAAATTATTTCATCCTGCGCTTATTTCACCGATTATTGGTACTATATATATACTCTATTCCATTGTTCGTTGATCACCGCTTTTCTATATTTATCACATCATCATCATAAGTTTGGATGACTGAGAAGATTCCATGAACTCTTACACCTTCAACTGGCATTACATGTAAGGTAATTGCTTAATAGTAGTATATAACTTGTATCTTTACTAATTTTATTATTAAAAATTGAATTAATTCCAATTTTCCCTACATGCCTGCTCGTAACACTATTACTTATACAGCTTTGGTGGCACGAATGCCATTGCAAGCGCAAGCCGAAGCCTTGGAATGTGCATGTGCTGTTGGTCGATGTGAGTGGTGCATACCCGGGCGTATGAGTAACTTTCAGCTACACGTTAGTGCGGCTATTGTGTAGTGTATTGTATTATGGGCTTCCTTTTTGGCTATGTGCGCTCGCTATTGCTGCATCAAGCCCCTGTTCTTGGCAAGTTTTGTATTACCTGGGCATTTTACTTGTTTTACTACCAACGCAGCTTAGTTCTTCTACACGCTTTTCTATAGCATGTTTTTTTTTTTTTTTTTGTTGCTTTGCGTTGCGTCCCTTAACGCCAGCGGTCATGTAGCAGCAGCTACCAACTACCTTGTTTTTCGACATTTCCTTTCCGCTCGTTGCATGCCATGGCTGCAGCATCCTTCCAAGTCTCTGGCGTGCAGATTGTAAAATTTTCAATACCAACGGCAAAAATGGATTTCCGCTTTGCTTGAATTTTTTCCTCAAACCTGGTTGCTTAGTATGTGAATGTGTATCTGCTCTTGTTCTTATTTTTTTCCAAATCGTCATACTTCATTGCTGTTTTATGTGCTTGTGCTTGGCTCGCTGGTTTCAGTTTTTCGGCGCGGATTTTTGCTGCCCTTTTCCATCACCACTTAGCGATTTTCTCACAGGAAGTTGGAAATTTGACATGTTACAGTCCGGCATTATCCCTCAAACGTTATACGCTCATCTTGTTGCTGTTACTGAATTTCGATTTTATGCTTTTTCTACACTGAGCTTTCGCCAAAATATGCTACCCTCTACTTGCACCTTCAGTTGTTTGTTGTTTCGCAAATTGTTGCTTAGTCGAATAGTTGCTGGGGGCTTCTACTCGTAACATGCATGAGACGGCACCTTGGGCCGTTGATGGCCGGCAGGAAGCTTTTATTATTATGTTGTTCTCTGCTCTGCAATTTACTTTTTTTCCACTTTTTATTTTGGAATAGTAGAGAAATTTGACAAAACTGATGGATTGCTCGAACTGCGAAAACAAGCTTCAGATATACATATATATATGAATGTACGTCAAAGGCAATAGTCATATGCATTTTTGTATGCTAGTTTGCATCAACGATTTTCGTTTGTTGCTTTGCTAATTTTTTTTCCATTGCTTTTGCTCGCTTCATAGTTTTAGCAGAATTGTTATACCTCCTCGTACTCAATTTTAGTTTTCACCAGCAGCCTACAACAGTCAGAGCGCATTCAGAATCGTACACGTGCTGACATTAACATATAAATGTGGCAAGTTTTCAAAGGATAGTAGTTCATACAGCAGAGTATGCTAGGAGAGTAAACATATAGTGGGTAAAATGACTTCACTACTTCTAATAATGACCTAATCTAGAATATACTCATTCAGCAATCTACAGTAAGCTTAAGGACAGTATCGTTCATTTTGTTACTCAGCCTAGAAAATATATATCAGAACATTGCTTTTTCTTAAATTTTTCGTTTTAAAAACTTAATTACTCGAGGTTCCCACTTTAGTGCACTTAAAACTCACTTGAAGGCTAAGGGTATGGTTTGGTAACCATAGCAAGCTCTCTCACACTGAGATCAGCTTGTTATAAATACTAAGTTGAATCCAAATAAAATGATAAAAACAGCACCGTCAATCACCTCAATATCGTGCATATTAAGTTAAATGACCAAACAACAACTATTAATTTATCTAAGCCATACTGAATTTAGAAACCTCGGATTGAGATACCTTGTTCACTATAACCAATTGACTCCACCTCACCTACAAAGGAATTTAAATTCTACTGCATAAATCTCAAGCTTCAAGATGAAGGTATTACACTCTTTTAAAAATGTCTGCTTTTCACCATCCTTTACTATTTGGTCGAGCTTTCATTCATCTAGCAGTCCCAAACTAACTATAAAGTAGTCCTAGCCTAATTTCATACTCAACTACAGAGTTATTATTAATAGAAAATCCTCAAAGCTTATAAATTTTCACCGAAAGCGAGCTTTCATTTATACGATTTTCAACCCCAGAATTGTATTTGTTGCCTTCATTTTTGGGGATTCATTCAGAAGTCCCCGAACCACTTATAAAATAGTTCAAAACTATTTTAATACTCAACATGCATTTCAACCTTGCAACTGCTGGGTTATTCTTAAAGAAAAAGCTCCGAAGTGTTTACAAGCTTTCACCGAAAATAATTATAGACGAGCTTTCATTAGTACGATTTTCGACTACTTAATTTTTGTACCTTAATCCCAGCCTTCATTTCGATTTTACAACTTCAATCTTATTAATAAGGAAAATACTTTGAAGCTTTCACCCTATGTCTTTTTAAATGATCTTTCATTACTACGATTTTCGACTTCCTATTTCCGTACTTCGTTTACAGCCTTTTAACCCGAAAAACACTTTTAGATGAACTTCTATTTTTCCAATTCGTCTTCATTCCCACTCTGGACCTTCAGCTATACTTTTAAAGGAAATAGTTTGAAGATTTTACCCGTAATGAATTTGTAAATAAGCTTTTTCTATTTATTTTATTTTTATTTCTCTCATTTACGTATTCCGTAACGAGATACCTTGAATTGCATAAGCTTTCACACGAAAAGCGTTTTTAGCTGATATTTCACAAGTACAACTTTCATTAATTCCATTTTCGTACTTCCTTCATAGCCTTCATTTCGATTTTGTAATTTATGTTTTATTCTTAGTGCGAATATCTCAAAGTTTCTAAGCTTTCTTTTGATAACCATTCGTAGATAAGTTTTCAAACGATAGATTTTTAATCATCATAGTTTTGTACTTCAGACAAAACATTGATTTCGAAGATAGACATATTATTAGTACCTTAAAGCTTTCACACCGAATACATTTTTGGAGCTTCCAAAAATAAGATTTTTATTTACTCATTTTTGTTCTTCACTCATATGAAGACTTTTCCATTAGGTTTTTTTTCACAACAAAAACAGCTTCAAGTTTATAAGCTTTTACCAGAAAGCTACGTTTGGGTGACCTTTATTAGTACGGTATCAAACTAACTCATCAAGAAAACAAGTGTAAATTGTTTTCTTAAAAATAAAATAAAAAAAAGGTTTCAATTGAAAAAAAAAACTTTGCTTAGAAAAAGCTTTCACATTTGTATACGAATTGGAACTGCCCCTAAAAAGTCACTGGTAGATATATTTAAATTTTCCATAACTAATTTGAACTTTAAGTTCATTAGAAAACCGCTAGAGATATTTTAATAATTGTTTATATACCTGCTCATCTGCAATTAATTCTTAAGCATTTCGGTTATGCTAATATAACCTAAATAATTATGGCCACGCGTAACATTCATTGGCCTACAAAACAACAGTTAATCAATAGCTACAACAATACACTTGATATAATATAATGCGTAATGTACATACTTACTATAATAAAGCGGCTTGGGTGAAGAAGTTCAAACTTGTTCAATATATTTTAAGCTAGCAAATATTCAAAACCACATATGCTTTAATCTATACAAATAAATATTATATATGCTGCCACCGGAAATGCACACCAATGTATTAAAATGGCTGAAATTTTGTAAATTTTAATTAAAGCTCACGCTCGTCCATAAACAATGTGGATACAATAACTACGAGCTATTGAGTTCAATTTCATTATTAAATTAGGCAGATCGAATGTGTGTAATTACAAGTGAGCAGAAAATTAGAAATTGTACCGTTATAATGGAAATAATAAAGCTTTAGTTTGAACTATTTGTTTACAGTAATTATATGTGTTGAACTAGAAGTTATCTGAAAAGCGTTGAACCAGAAACACATACTTGTAAATGTATGTACGTGGTAAATAGTACTAAATTACTAATTAACTCACGGAAATAGTTCTCTAAATGCAAAATGAAATTAAATGCATGCACTGCTATACATATACAGAACAGTTAAAAAATCTCTAACTAAACATGTTTGATATAAAATTCATATTATAGTTACATAAAATTTCAATAAGAGTGAAATAATTTCTTAAAAAAAAAAAAAAAAAAAAAAAAATCACTGATTGTTAAGGAAATTCCAAGTTTTTTTTTATTTAATGCGAAGTGCAATCGATACGATGGAGTGCTAAAAATATCGTCATTGTTGAACCCAATTTTCGTTAAAATTTTCTACTAAATAAAGTCGTATTTTATGAACCGAACGTTCAATATTGACTTCTAAAGCTTTGAGAAAGTCTGGTTCATTGCTAAAGACAAGTTACTGCAAATAACTCCATCGGAAGTAGTCTAATGGTGTTAAATCACAACTTCAAGGTCATTCAATGCTACAATTTCTTGAATTTATTGAATCGCCAAACTTGTCTCGCCATAATTCGGTTGTTGCATGTGCTGTGTGGCCCGTATCCCGCCATCTTGAAACCGGATATTCCTCCGATTGCGGCCATACAACTTGGTTATCATCCATCTACACCGCTCTGCATTGACTGTAACGGTGTCACCTGCTTCATTTCGAAAGAAGTACGCCGATGACTCCACCAGACCAAAAACCTCACCAAACTGTCAATTTAGGTGAATGTAATAGTTTATCGTGAATAACGTATATATTTTATTCGCTCCAAAGGAATGTGAGTCTAATCGGAGATGAGTGTCTTAAAAAAATCTTCATCGATTTCAAGTTGTTTCAAGGCAAAATCAGCAAATTGACGACGTTACGGTGGTCCAATAGCTTCAGTTCTTGAGTAAAATAGATTTTGTATAGATGCAAGCTCAAATCGTTTCTCAAAATCCGCATGGTTATAGTTTGAGGCAGTCCCAATTCTAGAGAACGTCTTGGTATAGACAAATTGCGGTCTTCAACAGCGCATTTTTTAAAGAAAATGTTCCTTTGAAATTTTCAACAATTCGACCATTAGCGAGCACAGTTGGAGGATTAGGATTATATGGTAAGCAGAAAAAATATAAAGAAGAGGAAAACTCTGGAATAATTTCGAACGAATATCTTTATTATATTACCATAATTTTGTTCTGCTAAAGCTTCTTTGGACATTCCAACATTAACCGCGGTATGTATGCTATTTGATTATTGCGTCGAATAAAAATAAATTATTTTTGTACTAAATTGAAGGTTGTATTTAGAATAGTTGTAATGCTAATAGTTTTAAGGTATTTTTATAATGCCATTCACATAGAAACCCCCGTTCCTATTGCCAAAAGATTAATTTTTTCACCAGCAACACCATTCGTTTTCAACACATACAGATAGTGACCATTTGTAGCCGGGACCAATTATTAGAGTGGATGCATAAGAAGCTCGTAACCAAGCTCTTGCAGCATGAGTGTTGCCTGGTGTTGTCCTGATGAAGCACAATTAATTTTGTATTGAACAAAACTGTCCACTTCTGGCTAGCGGTCCTTCAGACGGTTAAATTATTGCCTATCCAACGATGAGTTAAGAGTCTGCTCATTGTTAGGAGCTCATAGTAAATGATTTCATGTCAATCTCAGCATCGCCGTCTTTGCCAAATATGACTCTGTGTGACTTTTTATCGTTTCCAAAAGTACAAAAAACCTTAAACGGCATCAATTTAAAAGACTTATGAGTTTGAAAAGTGTGTCGACAATTAGAAGAAGCGCTGGCATATTTCGAATGGAGACAATTTTAAAGACGACAGCATTAATGTGGACATTTTTTTTTTTTTTTGTCAAAAACGTTATTTTTTATATTTATTTGTATTATGTTATGAAAGTCGTGATATGTTATGAAAGATATTACAAATCTAAAATTGCTTTCTTTGGACTCAATACAAAGTTTGAAACTATCGTATCGGTTACGACTACTGTAGTGGCTGGGATATTGTTGCAAATAAACAATAGTCACATAATGATAGAACAAGAACACAGAGCTCGGTTTATCAGAGCTTTTTTCACTTTTTAGTTTTCATTTATATTATTATTTTTCATTTAATAAATAAATAAATAAATAGTTTTCATTTAAGGCCACGGACTTTCTATAATAGTGCTTTTACTCATATTTAATCCCTCAGTCAGTATTGTCGTAGTAAAATTTTCATCGCTTCCAAACATTTCACGGAATTTTTATTAATATTATTTTGATATACCTTTTAGCCGCAATCACTATTATTCTCTATTCGCTTGGCGATCTCATAAGAAATAAATCAATTGTGTTATAGCAGCGATTGTCAGATAGAAATATTTTATGTTCTTTAGGTCTTCTGTTTTCATCTAACCTTAACTCAATGATTTCAAGCGGTCAATGCATAGCTTCTAGGCAATTGATAGAGTGATTTTAACATTGTCGGACTCGACGATTTCGACAATTGTTATGCAACAGTTCGGTGTACTCGTATTGTAGCAGTTCTTCACACTACTTACTTTTCAAATATGTTAGAGGGGGTCCTTTGGTCACTGCACACCAAAGACTTAAGCGTTCAGTTTCCAGATCTTAGAAAGATAAGCATTTTGACGATCCGGGAGCAATTGAATGAATCTAGATAGATAGATTACATAAAGAAGTGGAAAGACAAACAAACATGTTTCCTCACTTCTGATCTGCTAAATAAAGTTCGCAATTCATTTTGAGTACATAGTATTATATAATAGCTAGGTATAGAAGTTCCTCAAACTACACATAGAATTGCAAAAGGTGTATCAACAAGAATAACTTGATGTTAAAATTAAATGAAATATAAATATTTGTATAAAATGAGTTATATTTTCTTTTGTGTTGCATATAATTTTATGCTATTTATGATTTCCACAAAATGTCGGCCAAATGGTCACCACGTCTCCGTCATGCCACAGTTCTCATCATATGATAACTCGTTGGTTAAGCAATTGCAGTTCCAAAACCACACGAACTCACCCCAATAGTGCATTGCCAAAGCCATTAAGCAAGAAGTGGGTCATTTCGTTGATTTTCGTTTAAAGTACCTGTCAACTGATGAAAATATTAAAGGATATGGTGCTTGAAAGTTGTCAGACAAGTGTTAGAGAACTGGCAAGAGAGCTCGACATCTCTCCTGAGTCCGTTCCAATGATTTTGGTAGGCATTTTGGGTATGGAACGCGTTCTGGCTCGACTCGTGCCGATAAAACTGAGTTTTTTTCAAAAAGAGTACCGTAAACTCTCTTTGAACATGTTTGATGAAGCGAATTCCGATCCCAGTTTCATGGAGAGCATTATAACTGCCGATGAGATAGAGATTTTGCCATGAAAATAAGTCTACAATTGAATTGATTGAAGAGATAAAATAAAATTCGCTAAGGAGCTGAATGCCATCCCAAACGGCGCTTATGAAAAGTTTTTCAATTACTGGAAAAATCGTTGGCTTAAGTGTATTACATCTGGTGGGGACTACTTTGAAGGCGTAAAAATATATTACATATACAGCCATAGTTTCCTACTAATTGACTGAATTAGAAAATTGTGAATAATCTAGTTTTGAATATATTATATATTATATTATTTTTTCTTATATATGTACATGTGTATATGTATATCAAAATCACACATACTTTTCCATTCAGAAGGTCTTAAGTTTGCTGCAAACTTTACACAAACTAAAATATATTTTCATTTTACGAAAGTTGTCTGAAATGGCAAGCACCGCCATTTCCATTTCACAGCAAGAAAAAAAAAAACAAAAAACAGAATACCCCAAGCCAAGCGGTGCTAGTTAAAAGATGAACGACGAACTGTCAGTCGGACGCATCTGAAGCAGAACCGCAATCGCGTCAATGCGGTAAAGACAAATGTTTGTGAGCAGCCAGTGAGCAGACATTTCGGTTTATGAATTGCAATGGGTTAAAAAACACGCACACGCACACATGCACACGTGTGTTTATTTTTATGTGCATAAAGATTTATGACAGCAATAGCGCAACATAACGAATTTCCATTTTCCAACAGGTACAACTGGCATGCCAAAAAACGAAACCGAAATGCAAAGGCAAAGCAGAAAATTGCGCACGCCTGTAAGAGAAGCGCCAGCACCAGAAAAACAAACGCTGACCTCCCACAGGCTGCAACTCACACAAGCAAATGCTGGCAACGCGTGTGTGCTTGTAATTTAACAAATGGATTTGTAGTAATAAAACTCGGCAGGCGCAAACACATATACAAACATGCATACATATGAAGAGAATTGTTGGATTTGTTGATGAAAGTGCGCATCAAGGCAGAGCTGTGTGTAACTATATTGTGGGTGCGAGGGTGCTATAAGATCCACTACAGCATATATGTGTTTGCTGCTCCATTTGTATACACTTATATAAATATATGTTTTGTTTGTGTGTGTAAGTGCAGAAAATCTCCCGTTTGTACGCCTTCATTTGCACGTCAGCGCACAGCGCACCTGATGCTTTTGCTTCACGCTCAGCATACTATATATCCAGCGAGATGTTTGCGCCAACGAAGCAACAGTCAGTTGTGTGCCTGTATACAACAACAACAAATTGTATTTTTTCAGTAATAATATAACTGTATATATGTATATACTCGTGCTCGCAAACTTTTCCAGTTTGTGCCTGCACATGCCGTCAACCACACATACACTAATGTAGTAGCTAACGCCTATTGTATATAATATACATATAACTAGAAATATATATAATGCTACATATACAGCTACATATACATATGCATATATGCATTCTATTACACACAAATGCACACGCATTCAAGCACCCACAATGTTTGTTGGTGTGAGACAAAGCGCAGTTATGAAAATATTTTTGTAATATACGCCGCCAAACCCGGCTAACTCCACTTGGCAATTCGCTTATCCCTTTACTCCTTTTTCGCTGCACTTTGACTGGCTCTTTATACCCTAAATATGTAATTCATTTTTTAGATAAAGGATGGATAAGCCTATAAAGTATATATACATAAATAAATTATTGGAATGATGAGCTGAGCCCTAAAAATATCCATCTGTCGGTATATTGTCACTCAGTTTTTGGATATTGATCTGAAAATCGATCCCAGAATCGTCACTATCGAACCATTATAGCATATAACTGGCATACTAACCGATTCCAGTCAAGTGATTGTATGGAAAACCTTTTTATTTGCAAAATATCTTAAGGAGATTCAGCAAGGAATATAGTCGAAAGTAGCGCCACAATCTCAGAAAATATTACTTAAGTTCAACGACTACAGGTTAGGTTAGATTAATCAGGTAAGCCAATAAGTCACGCATAGAGCAGTTTTGGTCTTTTGCGATACCAGATGGAGTTTAGTTGCTAGGTGCAAGAGGAGTAGTCGTCCTATAGGATGACTGCGCTTGATGCGTTTATTAATAGACTTTGTGGCCTCACTATCGATACCTTCTCCAGTATATCATACCGTGGGGAGTTCAGATGTTTACAGCATAGTCTTGTCAATGTGGTATAAGTACACAAGGGATGCTCCATTGTTTCCCTTCTCTAGACACTTTTTGCAGTCTTATCGATCTATCATCAATTAGTATTCCCATTATGTTCCTATAGTCTCTTCTATCAAGTGAAAATAGGAATTTTGTATACTTCCGATCTACCATTCTGCAAATGAATTGTTCTGTTTTCCGCCCAAGCTGACAATTCCATCAGGTTTTATTTTTATATACCACGTTTCTGCTCGAGGGAAGTTTCTCATTTTTGCCAACACTTTCCACTGTTGTACTGCTTCCCAAGACACTTCTGACCGATGTACGATACGAGGTTACTGCCTTGATAGCCGATTGGCTGTCTACGTAGATGGCCTGCAGTTGTATTCGTCGCCAGCGCTGCGGTTTTCGCAATAGCACATACCTCAGCTTGAAATATACTGCAGTGGTCCGGCAACTCAAAAGGTTGCCTTATGCCTAACTCTAGACAATTTATTCCCACACCAACTCCATCATTCATTTTCGAGCTATTACTATAGTTTTTCCGATTTTTGCACGCAGCTAACATACGCCAGAAATTTTTTCCTTTGTTTAATTTGAACCTTCTTTTCCAGTCGAAAAGTGGGGTTTGCCCAACCGTCACTACCCACCGAGCTATGCCCCAAGGTTCTATATGTACATTTTCATGCAGCAGAGTAGTCGTCCAAACGATTTTGCAGCGCAGACATCTATAGGTTGCAGGTTTAGTACCAGCTCAAGAGCCTTCATAGAAGTTGTTCTTAAAGGTCCCGTTATTCGCGAGCCTCCGAGCCCTTTTCATTAGCTTTCGGTAGGTGAATTTCCGAATGCCTATTCATCATTCTACTGTACCACAGCGCAGATTTGGTCTAATAATAGCTGTGTACCACCAGTGCATGAGAGAGGGAGAGAGCATCCAAGTTGCGCTGAGTATCTGAATACACGCATATAAATGATTGCTAGCTTTTTTCATTCCTTCTTCCACGGTGTGTGTCCACAGCACTTTGTTGCTAAAGATCCCAAGGTTCATGGTGCGGTCCTTGAGAGAAAGATGTGTCCCATTTTTCGAAGGGAACCATCCCAACGACCAACTAGAAGATGTAGTTTTCATAACAATCGATCGATCAAAGCCTAGCTACAATAATAAATTTGGCATACATTATGGATAACAAGACAAGGGTATAATATCCTAAGAAATTGTTCAGATCGGACCGCTCAATGGTATATCTGTCAGATAAATCTTTGTAAAAAACATTTTTTCTTTTCTTTGACCTTATTTCAATTTGAAGATTTTGCACATATGTATATCAAACAACGTGGCTAGAAATATCTATAAATATCTTTTCAGTTGAATGTCAACCGATAGATCGATACCTTTTCGGATTTGTTACATAGTACATATAGCTATGATAAAAGTGCACCTGTGCAGGGTATTATAGCTTCAGTGCAGCCAAAGTTAACGTTTTTTCTCATTTTCTCTCTACATCAGTTTGTCTGTTTGTTTTGAGTTTTCATTTCACTTTGCCTTCGCTAATATAACCAGTATGCGTATGCATTTGTATGCGTCTGTGTGGCATGCTCATTGTGGTGTTTGTATGTGTCCTTTGACACGCCGCTGCTTGTATGTGTCATGACTTTTGCATTTTGTTTTGTTTGTGGCACTCAAAACTTCCAAGCTGCGGTTTTGTTAAAAGACTTTTATGGGATTTGTGGTTGAGGAAATTCAGATTGTTTTTGAAATTTTGCATATGTATGTAATACTCATACATACAAGTGCATTTATTACTAAATTTGTATTCGGTTGTCTAAAGAATATATGCGAGTCATTCAACATGTATGTGAGTTTACGTGCAGGTAAATGCATGAAAGGGCTAACCAAATTAAAATTTTTTGAAAAGCTTAAGATTTCTAGTTCAGGAATTAAGGTCCCCTTTTTTGGTAATAGCTTCATACATAAATTTATTTACTCAGGACCCACATTTTTCAGTTCAGAAATCATATCCTCTAATGCTGTAGCTTTTAGGCAATAGAAGTATTTCCTTTTAGAAAGATTTTGTTGTTTTTAATGAGAAGTGTTTTCTAACATATCAGCTCTTTGCTTTGAGTATGTTCTTATATATTTTCCTTCGACCACTGGTCTTAGGGCATTAAATTTCTGAATCTTTACATGAAAAAGCGACTCAGTAAGCTTACGAACCTAGTAAATTCCTGGAGAACCTCCCTTTGTAACTAAGACTTGATCTAGTTTGGTTATTTTTAAGTAGTACAAAAGTTGCCACTTGATTGAAAGCTTTATACACAAATATTTCTTCTATTAAAGCAAGATTTTATCAATCTACACCAATCTAAAAAATAAAAAAATAAAAAACTACTTCCACATTATACATCTCTACATCTCTATGCAATGTGTAAATCAACCATCAATGAAGTTATTGGAATCACTCTTATAACAGTTGATCTATTTAGAGGTTGCCTATGGAAAAAATTCTAATGTAATGGTGAATGTTTATTATCATTCTAAAGAATGTTCCTTGGCATATATTTTTTTAAGACTGACCCTTATAAATGCCTAAACCTTGAGTCCAATTTTCGTTGACTCGCTCGAACACTTCAACTGATAACTGGCGAATGACACGCGTGATGTTTGGCTCCGAGACCTGAATCGAAGAGAGATTGTCCGCACATACTTTAGACTTTACATATCCTCACAGGAAAAACTCGAACTAACAGTTTGAACACTTTCAATTTAAGATCTCGAGGTAAAAAGCGCCAAGTCGTCCTTAATATGTATGAAATTCTGGACTATGTACCATAAATATCGGTCTATCTGTCAGGTTTCTTACTGAAGCTCAAAAGGAACTGATGAAATAAGAACAACCTAGAAAAAATGATTTTAGACCAAAATTTGAATTGAAAATGGTAAAACGTGTTTTCAATACCTTTAATCTAAAGCAGCGCTTTCTTTGCGTTTTTCCAAGCTTTGGAGTCGGTATAATAGGTTTAGACCACTCGACTGACTAATAATTGCACTCCGTTGATAAATGATTGAGCAATATTCCACCCATTATCACGTATCGAAAAAAAATTGGGTTATATTGCAATTGAAGAGCTTCAAACACTCCTCACAATCAGCAATTCCTTCTTATTTTTGTTAGATGATGAGCTTACGCGGCACCCGCTTTACACAGAGCTTTCGCATACCGAAATATTCTTTCACAATATATTCAATAAGTTCCATTGATATCTTTAGAGTATCAGCTTTCTCGAACAACTTCACTACGAGCATTCGAAATTATTTTGGAGACTTTTTTTGATGTTTTCGTCGGTAACAGCCACGGTGCTCATTTCGAATCATTAAAACATAGAAAACCACTTTTCAACGGTAGATTTCTCTAGCGCAGATATCAAAGAATAGTGAACAATCCAAACCTTTGCTTCGGCAGTATATTTTCCTTCAAAAAGTAATGCTTTATCAATACACGAATTTTGTTGAAAATTTGTTTGTAAACTAACTTAAGTTACTTCACACCAAATGCTATATCTCACAAGCTAATAGTTAGACAACTGTCAAATTTGTACATGTGTCTTTTAAAGGTAGTGGCTGACTAAAAATTATGTGGATGAAATATTAGTAGTGTCTAATTATTAGTCTACGAACTTTTCAACCCAACTGTTATGATGAATGGAAGGTCCTCAACTACACTGTCAGCATCTAATCGAGGTCATTTTTGCAAAGTACTCATGTTTTTTATTATGCATCTAGCATTAACACGTTTCATACCCAAAACATTAAACAAAGTAAGTTGAGTTAATCCAAGCAGATGTTGAGATCCTCTGCCATCTCTCCGATCCTGAGGGAAAGTTTCGTGATGCCAGACATCCGTCCACCTCTGTTATCGACGATCATCATTCATAAGACACGCCTATCAAGTAAATTTTCCAAGATTTCATAACATTCACTGAAATAATTGTAATAGCAAGACGTCAATACTGGTTACCTTACCTTACTGGCCATGCACGCGAGATAAAGAAGATAGACACGCTATCAAATTTCACAGTAGTTTTACAAGAAAAACAATTTTAGGATGATAGCTTTCAAGACAAGTACTTTTGTCACAATATCAGTGGAATGTCATTAAATCCTAGCGCCGACCTTTTCTTTTGGTTTTTCGCTAAAAGTTTAAGCTTCACGTAAACTTAACGAGAACTAATATAAATATTTACGTATCCACAAGATCTGTTTGGCCAGAGGTAAATTGAACGTCTTGTAAATTTTTGCTCTCAAAGTTTGAATATTATCATATGGTAAGGTTAAAAATCAATCTGGGTACCAGTCCTTGAGGTTGTTTGGAAGTAAACTTTCTCTAAACTGGGCGGAATAAAGATAAAAGTCCTAAACAGCTTTCTGCTGACCTTTCTTTTGACAATAATTTTATCCGAGTACTATAGAACTGAACATAAAGTTTGGTTTTGAGATAGCAATATCGTCCAAAGTTTGATTGAAGTTTTTGCTGGCAAAAGCAAAGTGTTTTTTGAAATTATTAAATCCTATTTCGTGACCACAACGCAACCATAAAACTCAACTAAACATATATAAATGATTCTTAGCATTGAGTTCGTAACCCTGCAAAGAAAACAGGATTTTAATTCTTATACTTTTTTCAATTTCATTAAGCGCAGCCTGTAAGAACTGTTTTGGTAATAAACCTTAAACCGTAACGCTAACCAAAAGCATGTGGAATTTAAAGCGGAAATACTACAGACGTTTGGATTTTAAACACACTTGGAATGCGAAAGAAATTTTACGAAATTCTAGTAAGATACTAACATAAATATATATGTTTATGAAAACAATATTCCACAGCATGTTTCCACCTTCTCGGAAAGCTTTAATTAAAACCAAAGAAATTATGAAATATATGGCAATAAGGTAACTAAAAGAATGTACAACAACAGCAAATTAAAGTCCACCGTCCAATGGTGAAAGAAAAGCAACCGCTGCTTGCCACATAAAACTTTACTAACAGCACTGTAGTGAGTTGTAGGAGTTCGTACACCATATACTCTGTGTCTAGTACATGGGAATGAGTGATTGAGTGCAATGAGTTAAGTTACATGCGAGACGACTACTCATCAACTCGGGGCAGGTGAACTTCATTACAAACAAATTATGTGCAAACATTACCACACATATTCATATGTACATATTATGTGGCATATGTGGCATGTGTGGCACTGGCATACCTACATAAGAGCATAGTTTATCATGTCCAAGCAGTGTCCATAGTTTTGTTCGTACACTCTGAAACTCTTGGTGTGCTGCGAAGGCATCGAATCAAATTCACCGACATCCTTAACAAAACACAAAACTAAACACTGAAATTACTGCCGTTTTGTAAAAGAACCTTAGCTGCAAACCACATACATATCTTTACATATGTGGCACATACTTCTATTGCGGCACAGTAATAACTGCCATACAGTTTCATTTAACAATGCCTAGCTGCAGATATTTGTGTTGTGGCTGAAGCTATACGAGCGCTTGAAACTAGTGTAAGGCGAAGATGTAAGGAAGGAACTCTGAACAGTGATGTAACGAAGGCAAAGAATGCCGGATAAGTCAAATATTATTTTCCGAGTCAAACTATCTACCTGAAAATTGGCGAAATGTCGCCATTATCAACATGTTCCAAGATCGTCCCAAAGTCAGAAATAGTTCGAGTGTATCTAATTTAAGCTTACGACTGTAAAATTGATGGCACGTTCAGAAAAAGCTAATTTGGATTTCCGAGTCTAGCTATCTACATGAATTTGGCCAGAATAAAAGTTCTAACTAGGGTCTTTAAGAAGTTAAAAATATATGTAACCTGAGTTCTTCACTGCATAATTGATGACTCAATCAGTGCTGAATCATATTTCGATAAATCCATAAGATTGTGGCAATGCAATATATTTTCTTCTCTAAAATATAGAACAGTCGATGCATTATGAACAAGTTTAATTAGGATTTCTTCAATTTGTCTTGAGATTGACATAACTCAGAGGAATAAAGCTTTTTGATCCAAGTAGATATAAGAGATTCGACTCTAAAAGTACCAAGATCAATATAATAACTATTTAGATTTTGAATTGTAATCAAACTTTGATTAAAATTTCTGAGAAAGCCTTGTTGAAAGCGAAGTGTGAAATAAAATAAAAGGATCAAAGCCAAAGTGCTATCATTTTTGCGTCAGGAATTTAAAATATCTCACCATATAGCCCATGGAAGACGGTTGGAACTTAATAATTCGTAAATATTTACTGAATGTCTGGTAGTTTTACTTGCAAAGGTTCTTGAGACTCGTTTCCCGTCTTGGAATTAGCTCAGAAAATGGAGAACTCACGAAATGTAGAATATTTCTCAGATGGTTAAATTAGGTCAAGTAAATAGGTTCAATGTTATGAGACCAAGCATGCTTCCCTTAAGACAGTTAGAAACAACAGTGCATTTTGACACCCAGAACTCCTAAGTATGGATCTTCAGGCCTTCGCATATCGAAAAAGCGCCTAGAGCTAGCTACAAATTTGTTGAGACGGCTCATTTCTATTACAAACAACTCGACGTGTTCGTAGTAAGGCAACCGACAAACTTCAAATGCAGTTCAGCGATAGCTGGAAAATGAAGGAGAAAGTATCTAAATATTTCTACCTCCTCTTCCTCCCTGCAACTTTGACAAGTCCTTCAGAATCTTTAGACTCACTGCGTCAGTGAAGACGGAACAGTTAGGACAGTTATCTTTAGGACCTTGTGGACATTACTAGTAGTTCAGTGAATCTTTCCAGTTGCACTCTGGTTTACAAAACTTTCGTAACCCGACAAGTGCTGATTGGGTCTGGTTGTGCTTTTTTGCAAGATCGCCGGCTTTATAAGTTTCAGACGATTCCGCTGCGGAGAGGTATAAAGATATTATAGAATTTCTATTTCTAGTTGAGATGGCGAGACCTCGACAGGTTATTAAAGTGTCGATTGCGGTTATGTCAATGGAATTTAATGGCATGAAAAATAACCCGATATGGAATTACTCAACTAATAAAAATATTATGGTAGAAAAAATTTATAGAGCTTTGCTTTCCTATATAAGACTGGGGAAATCTTATGTATTACCAAGAAGTGCTTAAATCAAACTATTGAAAAGCTCAGAGTTCCATATTATATAAAAAAGGAAACTCTTAGCACAGTGAACTCCGGTAAGATGCCAATTTTAACCCAACTTGCTCCATCGTACCAAACTTGTTCTCAACCAAACCCGCACTGTGCTTATGTATAGTATGTCAGCAGGCTCCGCAATTGTGGCGCGCTTGTGATAAAGAATGGCAAATTAAAAACAAAAATGAGAAAAACATACACATCGGCAGGTGTTTCATTTCATTTCGTACGATTTCCAGCATAGTCTATGACTATAGCCGACCAGTCAGTCTTCAAGCACCAGCCAGTGCATACAACACTTAGCTAAGAGAGGCTGAATAAATGACTGACTGGTTGACTCTACGAGTCTAGGCTGCTTGCTTACCTAGCTGCCCAGCTGTCTGCCTGCTTATAAGCCCAGTCTGTCGGCAAGCTCGCAATGTAACACGTCCAACTAGTAAGATGAATGGGTGGGCGGTCTTGGTGGTTGCTAGCTTGGTTGACTAGCTGCCTGCCTGGCTAGTTGTTTTAACAACAGCAACAGCAACAACGACAACCAACTCACCCGGTTTACAAGCGTTCACACATTACTGCTGAAACAATGAAGCTGTGCGGGCGTTCATGTCGCTGAAGGAAGCTCGGTCGGTGTATGGTGTTGGCGCTGCATTGGTGTGGCATGTTAGAGCCGGCGCATATAGTTTCATGCTTTGCGCACGTTAGTTTAGGGAATTGCAAATAAATATTTCATCTACAGTTGTAGATTATTATATGCTGCATACAACAGAAGTGTAAGAAGAGTGGAATTTGAAAAAAAAAAGAAAAATAACCAGMGGAAAATTAGCAGGAAAATGCAACAGGATAAATGGCCAAGTGGAGTGTGATTGCATGAGCGGCTACAACTAAATACAACCTACACATCTTCGTTTGCCGTTTGGAGCAGCGAATATTACAGTAAATTTCTCACGGGACTTGAACGCAAGCAACACAGCAACAGCTGTAAAACACCGTCAGTTCTGCGTTGTACAATGCTCTGCACATTCCACCGTTGCCAGCCAACGCGGTCCCAGTGAGTTGGATTCGAATTACTTGTGTGCAACTTTTTGCGTTTCCGCTGGGTCGTCGACTGAAATCAGACATATTTTTAAATACTCTTACATATATTACAAATAATAACGATGTATTTAAGCTGGTAGCTCTATCCAACAGCATACCGCGCTCAATGCATATAGTAATAATAGTACTTGAATATTAATGTTGAATGTTGAAATAACAGAAGCCATTTATTTAGAAGTTGATTTTAATGCAAATACTCCATTTTTGGTCCATTGATAATTTTAAAGCTGTTGCAAGCGCAAAAGTCGAGTACATTTGATTGAACTAGGCGGTCCTTCTTTCAACATATGCCGTTTCTAAGTTATGAAGATCACTACCAGGGTAAAAATATCGTTCGTAAGCATCGCACATCTCACTTTTTTGTTTGGACAGCCCTTTTTACCAAAAAATACGGGGTGAAACCAGGTCAAGATGCGTTCGTGTAGAGTAGGATCGAGCTATCCAGCTCTAGTTCGAAAGAATCGCGGATTTCATTCGCATATTTGGAGCTTCATCTGTACAAAAAAAGTACCGCGTGAGCCAGGTGCAGATACCGTTATGTGGGGCGGAATCCATTCATTAAACTTCAAATGCAAATAAACTTATAGCTTTAGCCAAGGAACTCTGTAGAAAAAACTCTATCCATACGAAATCATATATACATATGTAGGCTACCTTCGTTTATGTTCCGAGATGGATCAAAATCAGGTTTATATCACACCAACTTCTCATATCTTAACTAACAAGGATCTATGGCAGCATATTGAAAAAAGTTACGCCTTTTGATTGAAATTTAGGCTTCTAGACCACTGCAGCGTCTTTTAAGCAGAATTGGGTACCATAAATTCAGCATTCTATTTACTGCTCCGGACCGCAACCTCCTTCAGAAAGTTGAGTGGCTAGTTCAACACTTGGGAAGGAATGTCTAGAGTTCTTACCTCTAATACCTCTTTACTACTGTACTATAGTGATATTCTAGGAATGAACAA
This sequence comes from Bactrocera latifrons, assembly GCF_001853355.1. Classification (NCBI taxonomy): domain Eukaryota; kingdom Metazoa; phylum Arthropoda; class Insecta; order Diptera; family Tephritidae; genus Bactrocera; species Bactrocera latifrons. The sequence goes on from NW_017534497.1 coordinate 43,543, forward strand.
GCTTTGTTGGCTTCTTGAGGTTCATTACTGGATTATTGGACCACAGACTAGCTCATCAAGCGTTAGTCAACTACTAGCAACCAAGGAGTCGCAAGGTCCTTCTGGTCCTCGGTAAATTGTAAGAGATGTAGTGAACTTTTCGCTCTCAACAATGTCCTTTCAATGATTGTTGGAGGTCCTAACTGGACACCGTCCGTTCGTCAGAAAAAAACCTCGGCCTTTATAGTTTTAAACAGGTTAATAAAGCAAAGGAAGTTGTTGTCTCGAGCGTTGGTAATGCTAACGAATTGACAGTCATTGACAAGTCCGGGTGCACCCATGGTTTGAACGGATCCAGACTCCGAAACAAAAATAGTGGCTGATAATTACTTCGAACTCTCGTTTTGCTACCGAGTTCACAGTATTTACCGAAAGATGTTTCTGAAGGTTTTTGCAACTTATCGACAACGTCCAAGGGTATGTTTGAGTCTTAACGACTGCACAAGGAAGGAAAATTACAAGATTTTATATCTTCGTAAGCACTTCAATTAGAATATCGGTCCAATTGCACAGAAAGACTTACAAGGATCCCTAAGTTTCCAAGCCTAGATAAATTCATATACCTCAAAACAGGTTCTGAGTAAGACAATCTTGAAAAAATACCTTCACTTCTTAGCTTAAATTTTAGTATAATTAAATTGTACAAACAACCGTTGCAACGGTGTAATCTTTTCTAGCAAAAATTACTATCAACGTAACCACATTTCCTCGAAATATCGGGTAGAAGGAGGGAATATATGTGCAGAAGCTCAATGGAAGTCACTATGTTCGAGTTTATATCTACTTCTCATTGAATATAGAAGATTGTACGGATAATACAAAATACATTTTGTTCACTCAGAACTTTGACAGAAAGCTGAACCAACCTTTCAGCACCAAATTTCACAAAACTTACAAGACTTGCGATTTGTGTTCAATATTTTTTTAATACTCTTTGCATGACTTTTGAATATTCTCATTTTTTACTAAGATTATAGTTTCTGAAATAAAAAGCTGCCACCTGTTCCTGCATGCGACGCTTCAGCTGTTCACGTTTCAGCAACTCTAACAAAGCATTCGAGTTGTCAGGTTGACGCGACTGCTGCAACAAAGCCTGCGCCAAAAGGCGTTCGTCATTTGTAAGCGTGTGTGGTAAATTGTTAAGAACGGCTTCGGTTTCAGCAGACGAGCCGTCGCTGGATGGCTGGACATGATGTACATTTTCCAAGCGCAAATCTTTGATAAAATCTGGCGCATGCTCTTCAACCTCTACGAGCTCCAATGCTTCATCACGTGGGAAGGTATAATTGGGAGCGTTGTAATAATGATAGCTCGGATAATTCGTCGGATTGATAATGATGAAGGAAGGCGAGCTGGCGGGGGCGGCAAAATGTTGATAGGGTTGCTGATATGCAAACTGATTGGGCGATTGATTAGCATACGCGAAGAGATTAGGGAACGTCTGATAGGCGGGCTGCTTAGACTCCAAAGCAATATTGCTTTGTAACGAAGTAGGTTTGTGTTCTTGAATTTTTGGATAAGCGGCATAAAATGCGGGCACTTTTGTTTGTTCGGCCGATGGATTGCCTAACGGATAGCTCGTCACATAGTTCAGTTTCGGTTGTTCGGCGTGGGCTTGCAAGCCACCAGTCAACGCTTCGAAGGCGGCTTGCGTAAATGCTGGTTGGTTTTTCAAGGCATACGGTATATAGATGGGTTTCACATCGACGAGTTTATCTTTACTATGCGTAATAGGGCGCGGCTGTTGTGTCATGACTGTTTGTGGCAGCAAAGCAAACTCAACATTCAGCGGCTGCAATGGATAGTGCGTTTGCCTTTCGCCTTGCAGCGTTAACTTCTCCTTCTGTGAGAGGTACGGATATTGAGACTTTAATCCAGCCGCCGGACTTGTGGTCTTCGTTTGGCGTGTGAAATCAAAAAAAGCCTTGAGTGCTGCAAGTTACGAAATTTTTTAGTTAATTATTGAGTTGTTTAAATATATATAGATCAAACAAATTACTACCATTTTCATCGATATAACGCGACTCCTTCACATCATCAGCCGCCAGCCCATTGAGTAGGGTGCATAGAGTGACTAGCGTCAGCACAAACTTCATCTCGTTTTACTCGGCGACTATTGAATTCTCAACGTTTGTTGTTTAGGTTTTTATATTCTAATTTCTTGTGCAACAAACTATACTTAGAATTCGCTAAAACAGTTACTTTCTAACTGTGTTTTTAATATTCAAATATATAAACCATTTCAAAGAAAGTCTGCATGTACATTGTTGTTGCCTTGTGCTGCTGCTGAGCGCAATAAACCTCACGGCTGAATATTATCTGTGGCTATTTAAAAGAATTTGCACTTTATGACCTGCCATAAAAGTGCGAATTTCGATTCGTATCTCAACTTTTGTTGGTTTTTTCGCTGCTGCTCATCTCTTCTTTGCTAGTTTTATTGCTGCTCTTTACTTGGTGGTCGCTGTATTTTAATTAGAGCTAATGAAGACTTTGTGGGTAGTTAAAGAATTCTAGCACTAGCACTATATAAGTCTATATACACACTACTGTAGAAAACTAAATAGCAATAGGTGGATAAAGGGTTGTCCAGATGCATGTTTATTCAATATTTATACACTGAGCTGAGTATACTAAGTTTCCTACGAAGCTTTCAGCACCCCCCAAGGAAACATACTTGACACGATAAAAAATATGGTATATGTATATGCAGATAATCGGCGTCAAGAGCAGAGTCAACTTAGTAGTTGCATTTTGCAGAATAACAAACACCATTACCATTATAATTACCATTACTACCTACTCTACTACTATTTTCATCAAAATGTAATACCATAACCCAGATTTAAAAATAATAATATAATAATATATTNGAGGAAAACTCCCAGCAAAAACCATAAACAAATCATTAATTCAATTCAGTTTTTTGCCTACTTCCTACCCCCTAAATACGATGAAGTGATCATTTCGATCTTATATTCGTTATTAGGTAACCATCTATTACCTTACTAAATTTCATCAAAATCCGTTCAGCCGTTTAGACGTGAAAGAGCAAAAGTCGCCAGCGAAAACGACTAAAAATCACTAACTCAATTTTGTTATATGCCTACTGCCTACCCCCTAAGAACGATGGTGTGATTATTTATAGCCTATGTCCATTCCTAGGTTATCATTTATCACCATACCAAATTTCATCAAAATCCGTTCAGCCGTTTAGGCGTGAAAGAGTATCAGACAGACAGAGTTACTTTCGCATTTATATATATATGGTCAATGATATTTAAACACCAAATTTTGTCGTGATCGGTCCAGTAGGTTGTAAAATATTGATTTTCGCATACTATTGTGGTTGTAAAATCAAGTATCTGGGCTATTTATTTATGGAATTACTCGCTTTTTGAAGTTTTATAAAGTGCCGTTATATGGGGAGTGAGCGTCACTATTATCCGATTACACCTATTTTCATACTGCTGGATTGGGTGCCCCTCATTATTGCGATTTGGTGTACCAATATAATGTTTAGTATTTTAGTTGAGTGCTAAGTTATGGCACTAAGTGGCCCGATTACGCATTTCTACGACCTCGTATTTTCTATTTTGCCAAGAAACACGTGTACCAAGTTGCATCAATATATGTATGCACCTCAATTTCTGCTCAAGTCACACCTTGCAAAAGCGGACAGACAAATGGACAAATAGAGAGTACACAGTTAATAGTAATGTTATTATACACGCGAAATTATTTATTATATTTTGTCACAATAACAAAGGTAGGGATAAAATTGAAAATGATAAAAATTACAAAACAATAATGATAAAATTTACAAACTATTGACCCGACGGTTGTAAAATTTACATGCGCCTCTTTTGAAGGAATAACTTAAAAATCATACGAATTTAATTTCAGTAGCGCCATCTATGTGTGAGTACGGGACATTTCAATTGATACACAAATCGAGACGTAATTAGTAAAAAGCAGATATTTTAATATTACAAGCAGACACATCAATTTTATTTATTTGTATTTATTTGTCCTAGTCCGTATAATGCATTAACTTAATAGCCATTGTCATATTATTATATATTATTTGCGACAGATGGGCCGTATTTTTGTGGAATTCATTGATTTAGTTTGTCACTTTCCTACTTAGACTTCCAATATCTTATTTCATTCAAACCTTTTAGTAATGCAGAAAGAAAGAGAGAAATAAAATGGAGCAGGTATGTTGCTTTAGTCTTTTGTTGAACAGCGACATAACAGGTTCGAATATTTAGTAAATATTCTGTGCAAGGCGAATAGCAATATTTTCTATTTACCAACATAAAATAGATTATACTTAATTATTAAAATAAATAGAATATAAAAATATATACCTAATCTGGTTCAATTATAATTGCCATTACTACCATTATTTTAATCAAAAGTAACTCGAATTACCATTACAAATATATTACCATTACCATTATAATTGCCATTACTAATCTATTATTTTTAACTTTAAAAATATAATACCATTACTTAATCTGGTACCATGATAAATATAATTACAATTACCATTACTACTATACTATGATAACCTTTAAAAATATAATATCATATAATATAATATATAATAATGGCAATTATAATGGTACCAAATTAATTACCTAATATGGTACCATTATAATTGCCATTACTACCTTTATTTTCCTAAAAATGTACTTCAATAACCCGTTCTGGTACCATCCTAATCAGAATTATAAATACCAATACTATTAGAATTACCATTACAACTCTACTATAACTACGTATAAAATTATCTGTGCTAAAATAATCTGTTATGTTGCCAATTAGCATTACAAATATCATTACCATTACCGTTATAATTACTATTACCATTACAATTATAATTACCATTATTTTCACCTTAAAAATATAATATCATTACCATTATAATTACGTATACTATTCCAATTACCATTACTAACTACACAACTATTACTTTCATTAAAATGTAATCCCATAACCTAGTATGTTACGATGATAAGTAGAATTGCAAACACCATCACCCTTACCATCCTATATAATATGGAAAATTAATATATTAGGCAAATTAACTGTTATGCACCAAATAAATTAACATAAAAAAAATTATTTGGTATTCGTCATGAATGCATTTATTTATAAGAAAAAAATTGAATGGATTAGTTTATTTCATCGTTAAAAAAAAAAAAATCGCGAAAATCAGTGATTTTCGGATGCTCACAGTGAGACGATCCCTTCAATAATTTTTTAACATTTACAGTAATAAAATTAGAGTATATGTGTATCAAATGAATCTATGGGAAGAGTGGAGTGCATATTAGACCACATAATACATCATTACCTCAGTTTTATGTCTAATCTTTTATAATATTGCAATAACATTCAGATTTTCTCATTTAGTTTTTGAGAGGTAGTGGTAAATATTTGAAGCTCGACAAGGATTTTAACAACATGTGCAGCCCACTCACCCACAACTTTAGCGGAGAAAAAAAGAGAAAATGATTGCGATGTAGTACTTGATAGAATGGAATTTGAACTAGCGTCGAGTTATTTTATGATTAGTCGGATATGGGTGCCTAGCCACAGTGGTATTACAGAAAACTKAATAGAAACGTGTACGAGCTCYGTATGCWTCTTGTCGTTCRCTACTAGACTGTTGAGCCTTAGACCAGCTTAACAAGCGTTTCGTCCACTATCTATATCTGTATAGTTTCAAGAACCTACAGACTCTTAGCTCCCAGTAAAGGTCACATTTCAATGATTGCAGTAGTTCTAAATGGACACAAGCTGAATGCACGCTGCATTAGCCATTTGAAGGAACATGAAATCGAATCATCTCTACATTTTTTCCTCAAATGCTCTGCTTTTGATATATCAAAATCAATATAAAAATACCTTGGATTTCATACCTTTAGACATACAGGTAAAATAGCGGAAATAGTAATAAAACATCTGAGGAAATTTGTGATAAGTTCAGTGCAGTTTTGCCCACAGCTGACACCCTACTACAGGAGTTACTAAAAAGACAACAACCAACAAGCGTGAAAATAATAGCATATGTGGACGATCTTATGGTGAAATCAGTGGCTAAAGAACTAGTCGATATGAGAAATAAATGAAATGAGTCTTTAAATGGTCTGATCTGGAAGAACGAATAAAGCCCTTTATAGGGAGTGCGAGATTACTTCACAGCTAAAATATCTTAGAATAATATTGTATTCCAAATTAAAATTTAAGGAAAACCTGGCGGATACTTCCGGTAAAGCAAACAAAGTTTATAATGTTTAATAACGAGAGCACCACAATGTGGCAGTAGCGGTGGAATTCCTCATCCAAAGGGCGCTGGACACACAAACTTAAACTGGGTATCCACTTCTGGATAGACAAACGACACGGTGTCCTGGTTTTAATTATTACCTTTAAAAATATAACACCTTCATTTAATCTACTACCATGACAATTAGAATTACAAATATCATTTCCATTATAATTACATTTATCCGTACTATTCTACTATTATTAACATTACAAATATCATTATCATTATTATCAAATCTTCACCAGTTTTGCACACCAACAAAAATAATTATTTCGGTAGAAAGCTTTAATATTATTTGTAAAAAAACTAAAGTCTCTAATAATTAAATTTATTTCAGTATCTTCTAGTATTCAATAGTTTAAAGTAATTACTTTTGTACTACCCTCTAAGCAATACACACTCTTCACTTTGTTCATTGCCTTTTTTTGTTTAATTTGCGCGCATTTTTCTTGCTCTACTTTTACGCACTCATTTTAACGATCGCTGCTTTTTTATTACACCCATACTCGTAATTTCGATCTTCTGCTGTTACTTGATCGCACGCCCGCTTACGCACACTAAGCAGCATACTTGATGCGAGCAGATCGTAAACGATTTGTGCGAGACATTAAAAAATTCGCAGTTTATTACACTTCTGTTTATTATTCATTACTTTTTTTTTTCAATCTAGTTGAAAGCAGACTAGTTTATTAGCAACAGCTGATTAGCTCGCTGACACAGTTACATAGGAAGTTGAGATATTTTTAAATTATCTTATGAGATCGTTAGCATTTGAATGGATTTAATTAAATTGTTATGTGAAAACATTTGTAGCTAAAAGTGTTTGTGATTACACTAGTGTCTGGCTGAAATAATAGAAGTATTATGTATTATTGCACTAATTGGCCATTATAGTAATTTTTCAAAGTAAATTTAAATAATCGTAATTCTTTTTTTTTTTTTTTTTGCAGGCAACTGAACAACTAATTGAATCATTAGCAATATGTGGCTTAGGTAAGTAAGTAATTAATTACTGTTTTTAGGAAAAAATAATAATTTTAGATATCAAGTCTAAATTAGTAATAACTTTATATGTTACTATGATTACCATCATCTGTTTTTTTTTTTTCATTATCTTTACTAATATCTCTTTAGGTAAAATTAACCATTTTAGCTACTTGTATTAGCTCAAGAAAGTATAAATTGGTAATTATTACCTTTTTTTGATAACTACTATTATTTTAACCATTACCATTACCACTATTTGTATGTAACCATTACCACTATCAAAATTATTTACCAATTTCTTTAAGAAACTTTCCAAAAATATAAATACCACAAGCATTATCATAACAAATAACACACCCAATACTTTACCATTACTAATTGCATTCCATTTATTATTACATATCACGAAAATTGTCATTACAAACTTTGTCATCATTACAATAATTATTATAGAATCTTTTCTAAATACTACTAGTATTAATATCACCATTGCAAATGACATTATCATAACATTACATATATCATTACCATTCGAAGTATTACCAAATACGATTACCATTATAAGAACCATTACTAAATCTTACTAGTAATTATAATTAGTTTCCATTGAAAATCCCATTACTATAAGGAATTACCAAACCATTACAGGTATCATTACCATTATAAGTACCATTACCAAATAGTACTAATAATTGTAATCAATTACCATTAAAAACCGCATCACCATTAGTAAAATTATACTACGAAAATGACCATTAAAAACAACAAGTACCATTACAAAATAATTATATATTTCTTTTTGACCACTACAAACGTGGGTCGGTATGCTTCGAGAAATTTCGCTGGTTGCTTCCATTTTTTACGAGGCCATGTCAGTCTTACATTCCATGCACTTCCAATATTCCACCCATTGGTCTCTAAAGAAGAAGAATCTTTTCAGTCAAGCAAAATCTTACAGGCATACGACATGGGCTAACTAAGCCAATCGTCGCCGTAGAGCTTATATAGTTCGTAGCTCCATATTATTTCCACGGCTTCAAGACCTTGCGGAGAAAAGCTCTCCCGAATGGTCCAAGTGCTTTCTCAACTTCGTTTGTCAATGACCATTTTTCTGCGTTGTTTAGCAGGACGGAAATGAAAAGGATGATTTCGGTTTGATGGCTGATTCAGGGGCACTTGAATTAGTATATGTGAACTGTATTTGTGAACTGACATATTCAATGATATAAGTCAGCAAATCGCCTTCTGGCCAACTCAAAATTCTTCAGACGTTTCATTTCTATTCCCATTTTCTATTCCACATGCTGCAATATCTGAAATTAAAAACTCTCAAGTGTTTAGCATTAATCTTATAAACACGCATCAAGAAAGAAATATTGAAATATTTCCACCTCGTTATCTTTCGTCCAACTTCTACTGCTGGCGTCCGGTAAGATCAATTCAACCTTACAACATTAATGCCGATAGCACAGCCCCTTGCCTTACATATACTAAACAGCTACAGAAACAATTACGGAGTGGCTATCCTTACTGAGGGTAAAGAGCTCAATGTATCTCTTACCATGGATCTTCCTACAGCGTATGATCCGATGGTTGCCCTGCGTTGGCCAAATAGCCACGGAGTTCAACTATCCAGTAATAGTACATACGAGGCGAGGGGAGCACCAAGCCGTTCCCAATCTACTGATAACCGAACTACCTTTGCTATGACCAGAATGATAAAAGGCTTATAGAGCATAATTTTTGTTCGTCGAGAGCGGTTGCAAAGTAGACCCTGTTGAAAAGAGCTATACCGTTTAAGCTTAGATTTTTGGTGGAATTTATGCTGGTTTCGAGACGAGCTAGGTCCGCCACTGTGCATATTCATAGCTGCTGACAAAGACGTAGTTCTCAAGACATAAAAAACTACATACGCATTTCTGAACTTGTAGTAGATGCGTTTTAGTAAAAATCTCTAACCTTAACTGTACAAAAAACAAGTATGCATGTCATATGTTTGCGTGCAACATAAATATTTGGAAATCAATTTCTTTCCCTTGTGTCAGAATATTTGTTTTAAAAGCTCATATTTAATTCATATAAAAGCACTTTAAACGTAGCACATTAGGTCTTGCCCTTGTGCATCACTTCCACACACACTTATAACTCCACACACACACACACAAGCTTAAAAGCGAATCCTTTTACTCCATACGCATTTACGCAATCACGCTTGTTTAAGCAATTTTTGATTAATGGCATTGCGAATAAAGTGACACTTCGAAAATTGGAAAAGAAATCAAGCAGGAAAATCAAGAAAATAAGAAAGTAGCGCGTCGGCAGAAGTGTCCTTAAGCAAAATGCCAGTAAGGAAAGTGAATTACATGTAAAGATATGTAGACAACTAAGTATACGGAATAAGAAATCAAATACAAATAATACAGCAAGAAAAACAAAAAAGACGTAAGATGTGTAAAAAGCAAAATTGTGTAAATGCGGTTGAAACAAAAATCAAATGGCATACTAAATCCGGCAAAACAACTGACAAGTGGACAGGCTGGTAAAAACAAAAGAAATAACAAAAACAAATGTTAATTTCGATTGCACCGCAGCTATAATACCCTTCACCGGTGCACGTTTTAACGCAGAAAATTATATTAAAATAACTATCTTTTGATTTTGATTGTCCTGTTTGGATGACAGCAATATGCTATAGTGTTCCGATCTCAACAATTTTTTAGAAGATTACACCATCGCTTTAGGCAACAATTCGTGCCAAATTTCTTCAAGATATCTCGTTAAATGGAGAAGTTTTCCATACAAGAATTTTATTTTGATGGGTCAGTTTGTATGACAGCTATATGCTATAGTATTTCGATCCGAACAAATTAGTCGCAGATTGCACTTTTATTTTAGGTGATGACCCATGCTAAATTTTGTGAAGATATCTCGTCAAATACAAAAGTTTTCCTTACAAGTGCTTAATGCTGATCGTTCAATTTGTACGGCAGCTATATGCTATAATGGTCATAAATCGATGGCTCCAACAAATCAGGAACTTCTTCGAGAGAAAAAGAGATGTGCAAAATTTCAAATCGATATCTCAAAAAATGCGTAACTATTTCGCATATATACAGGCAGGCGGATAGGTGGCCAAAAAGTCGCTCATGACAATATCAACTCAACTCGTCATAATCTTGATTTATATTTATATTTATATATATATATTATAACGTTTTCGACGTTCCCTACTAGACTTAACAAACTTCGTGACAAACTTAATATACCCCGTACATGGTATAAAAAAGAACAATGACACAAGCATAACATTGGAGACGCCCGAAGATTACGAGCATGGAGTGAAAGTAAAGAGCAGCGACAACTATGAAAAAGTGCAAAAAGGAATGCGGAGCTGTCGAAAGTGGTGGAAAAAGTGCTAAAATTTCTTAAAAACTGTAACATAGGCGCTTACGCCTAAAAGCAAGCCATACACACAAGCATGTGCACAAAAAAGCTATACACTTACGGAAGAGCACGGACAAGGCATTTAGAAAAAGCACAGGAAACAACTGTGCTATTTTGTCTCCCACCAAATTCCTTTAAAGGCAAAATTGTGCAAAAACACCGAAAAGTAAACGAAAATGTAAACGGACGGTACACGAATTGAACCGGAAATCCTTATTGATCTACGATGCTTGCGCAAATAGCGTCGAACAGTAAAAAGAATTAAGCCGACAGCGTTGGGCCAGTACCCATATATATACACAGTACCCATATATATATATAATACGCTGGCTGCCGTTCGTGTGCAAACAAAGCAAAGAAGCGCGCTGCCGCTGCTCAAATAGTTGGGGGTGTTAGTTCCACTTACGGCTTCGGCTGCTTCAGTGAATTGGTCAGCTCAACACTTTATCCAGCGCCAGACAGCTGAGCGTTTGTAACTGCGCATTAGCCGTTACATCTACTTTCTAGGTGGCTCTACTTGTTCCACCCTTTTATCCACTTGACCTGATTGAGCGTCGCCAAAAAAAAAATAAAAAATAAAAAATAAAAAAAGAAACGGCCGAAGCACGGACCAGAAATGTTGGCTTAAGTGGAAAATTTTAACGTGCTGGTGGGGGAAAATATTTTATACGGCTTAACACCCGATACTTTTGTGAATTAAAAAATTTCGCAATATTTTGTTCGCCGTGCTGATAAAGGGTGGAGAAAGTCGGCTTTGGTATATAAAAAAATTGCCCCTAAAATAGCTGAGGACTCGGTGAACATATGAATATTCTATCAGATCGTAACCAGGTGCATCTTATTTGGGTGCCAAGTCACAAAGGTATAGCCGGGAATAAACTGGCTGATGAGCTTGCACGCTGCGCAGCATCCACCAACATGGTCGGTCCCCACACCATAAAGGAACTGCTCTAGAAGGATGAAACAGTGGGTAGGGAGAAGCATTTGCAACAACTCATAGACATGCACCATGCCCAGGTGATAATGGGTAGATAAAATCTTAAAAGGTCTAAATATGTAATCAACATCACAAAAGAAAAACTCAGACCACTTGTCACCTTCTACAGTGAAAATAACTTCTTCTGAAAAGTGCCGGTTCTGCAACTTGGAGTCTAAAACACCGGAACACCTGCTAATTGACTTCACATTAGGCTTTAGGTGTACGATAAAGGCTCTTGGATCACATCGCCCCAATATCACCCAGCAGCATATTGGAATTTATTAACTTGTTGGGGTAGTTAAGACGTTGTGACTTAGGAGAGGGCACAATAAATAGACTCTAAGTCGTGGTATAATCCTCATTTACATACCTAATCTAAAGTCCTTCTTCACTTATTATTCCAACTTTCAGTCCAATATCATGATCTCTCCAATATAGAAGGCGAACTATGGAACATCAATACATATTTATTTCTGATTCGAAGAAACATTTGTTTCAGCAAATAGCGTGTTTCATTTTGAATATCTTCAGATTCGATATCGAAGATTTCAAGCTCAATGCGTTGGTTCGTTTTATGAATTTGACTATCCTTAAGAATCAGACTCAGTCACATAGGCATCGATGGCAATCAGATTGGTGATGAGATTTCAAAGAGTGTCCAGCTGTCATCCGATGACGAGACTGACAATATAAAATTCATGCAGTGCCTTTACGACGATTTAGACAAGAGCATTTCAAGGAATTTGATAGAATACAAAAGTCCTGTGCAAAGCGGTAGATCAAAACCATACACAGCTCCTACTCACTCTCTCTTGACTTGTCACAGTATGGTGGCGGCACGCCTGCAGAATAAGACTGATAAGTCGGGATGCCCTGTGAAGCAGCAGAGCATCTTTTTTGCACTCGAGCCGCGCTAACAAGGCAACACTTAAAACATTTAGAGGCTCCGCAGGATGAGACACTGAATGAGGTGTCGATAGTGAGGCCACACAACTTATTGAGTTTTGCGTCAAACGCTGGCATCCTGAAGAATGACTACCTCGCTACTTAACAGCTCCCTACCCTACCAGAGTAACCTAACCTCATCATAGTTTTAATGAGAGCTGAGGGCTGACAGCTGAGATTTGAAATAATTTTACATTAGACCACGTATCCTACTTCCTAAAAATAAACTATATCTTCGCTCTAATGAATGACAAATGCGTTGGCATGTCCTATGAACAGGTGGTTACCTCATAGTAATTTATTATAGTTGTATTTCAAACTCACCTTGTTTGTGATAAGAATGATTCCAATCGACCAGCCCGAACAACTGCTATAATAAATAAATTTGTCTCAACGACCTTTTAGCATTGTCCTCATGTCATTTTGACTATTTCATTATAATCTGTTTTATACCCAGCGACTAAACTGCGCTGGCATTCAGAGGAATTATGTGAAAGAAACATCTATAACAAAACTGTCGTCAAGCATTTGTAGGAGAGAGTCAAAATTTCCAGACCTTTTATCTGTTCATAAGTTAGATGTTACTGTATAGACGTGCACAATAAACCCGAATCATGTTTCGTAACTCCGAATATTTTTAGGTTATATCACATTTCAATTGAGTGAAAGGGAAAATCCTTCGGGCATAATGATAAAAAAGAAGAATTTTAAAAGAAATTTATTTCTGAACTTACAGATCTATCAACTGTTTATAACGAACCCGAAGTACATTTCCTAACTCCGAATATTTTTAGATTATGTTGCGGTGCAGCTCAATAGGAAAATGATATAAACGTGAAAACGTTTGTTGGGTATAGAAAATCCTGTCCATTTTTGCCAATTTTATGCATTCGCTTCCTCTACATGTTTGCGCATCTAATTTTATTGCCTGTATGAATTTTATTTGTTCCTTTTTCAATGGCCGGTCATACTGCAAATTGCGTCTTGTCACTGACAATCGATAAATATTTGCACAGCACCCACTCTCCACAGTTTCTCTATACGCTCACCTCCATCGCATGTCCACTCAAGTCCAAGTGTGCGCTTCGGAGGCTTCGTAGTGGTTGTATGTCGAAGCAGCTGCTACGCCCTTTAACTAAAAGTGTGACCGAAAAAAGCTCTCTCAGCGGCGTGTACGTTCGTAGTAATGTCGCGTGTACTCTACAAGGATGAGGCATTGCAACTGGCCGTTCAGCTTAGCCAAGTTTGGTATGGATATTGTTTTTTGTTGTTTTCATTGTTTATTTGTAACATTGAAATATCGAAATGTTTGATAATAGAATTTTACATTTCCATCTATTTTCAAGTTGCCTTTCTCTCAGCCAGCTGTGCGCTGTGGAGGCAGCTAAAGAACGAAACTGACAGTTTGTCTCGGCATTTGCACTATTTACACATATTTATCCTTTCTCCATATATATGTATGTATACAATATAAGAATGTAAGCTTCTATGATATTTGTATTGGTCGAAAATAGATTTTAAATCTGTTAAATCCAATGACATGACAGTTTCTTTTTCCTCCGTTACGTTTGCCTTCAAATTTTTGCTTGACTGTACTCCAATCCCCTTCAAGCATCGGACTCACATGCATATAGAGTTTTGCACTGTTTGCGGCTAAGGTAACATTGATTGTCGGTAATTTTGTGGACATCTACGTGATTTGTATTCCAATGATTTCTCTGCCAATCTTTTATTACTTTTGAATGGATTTGTCTGCTTCTTCTTACGCAATACCATACTGCTTGACAATGTCGGCTCATATGTTTAGTTGCTCTCAATTTATCATACGTAAAAGGGGATTATAAGATTTATTGAATTGCTTAAGGGTTTAGCATTATTTTAAAATGTGCAGTTTTGGAGTTGAGGAAGCTACTTGTACAAATTTGAATTGGAAACATTTCTTGGAGGGAAAAAATTCATGGCTTAAACTTTTACTAATAAATATGTACATATTATATATTCACTTTCTTACTCAAAAATAATTTATTCTTCATGTGCAGGACGGTAGCTCGGAAGTTCACAAAATTCCTATTGGCACACGATAGAAGAGACTGTAGGAACATGTTAGCAATACTAACTTACTGGTCATTGTGTGGAGGCGACACAAGACTGCGGAAAATGTCTAGAGCAAGGCAGCAGGGAAACAATGGAGCATTTCTTGTGCACTTGTGCCGCATTGGAAAGACTACGCTATAAACATCTAGGGTCACGACGCGGCCTAAAGTTTGACTACTCCTCATGGACCTAATTATAATTGAATTATATTTGGTATAGCAAAGATCAAAACTGGTCTATGCTTGGCACATTAGCTAACCAGACTAACATAACCTAACCTATGCTGATCGCAGCATTGTTTATGTTAGAAGGATGGGATTACATTTGAACTGTAAAGAGACCTTTTTGAAACCAAAAAAATTTCTATACTACTTTCGTGTAACGACCGTCTCAGCAAGCTCGGCCCTTCTGTAGTAAAAACCAAAAAGACAGGGAGGAAATCCACAATTGGTACTACAGAGATCTCTGCGATTTCACTATACCCTCAGCGATTTCACTGTGACTGCGTTTATTCCCGAGTTTTCACATCTGTAGGTTAGATCTAATAATTATTATATGAAGAGGCTAAGATTTAAGAGTATTATGTTTTTTTTTTTTTCGTTTCTTGTATGTTCAATAATCATCAAAGAAGTTTTAAGATCCTTAGAATCCTTAGCCAAGTGATCTTGTTGCACTGTTGATAAAGTTATGAGTAAAATTTTGGGGAGGTGAGTATATAAATTACTTTCTTAGATAAGGTTACTGGTAGGTAGGTATACTGGCCAGCTGTTATGCCGTACAAAAACTTACTTGCCTTAGTAATGACAAATGGCTGGAATATTTCGAGCTGAAGTATTTGTTATATAGGAGGTAAGCGTTTTTAAGAACCTTAAGAGAGACTCGTTATATAATTTTCATACTTCATCTAGTCCCTTGAACTTCAAAGCTCCTAATTATCTAAGAGTACATATTTCTAGACTATAACCGCGTAAGCATTCATTCCATCATACCCTGATCCGTCTTTTGGTCCTCAACGAAAGTCTCACTGTGACTTACGCCTTTGATTAGTGACTTATTAATTGTACAGCTTCAGTAGCCAGTTAGATGACACTTTTAGCTATCTTATCAGCTAGTTCTTTTTTAATCTCACCTGGAACATTACATATATGCATTTCCTCGACCAATATATCTGTTACCTTTCCACTTCTAAGCACCTACTGTAACATAATACAATGTGAGATTATTGCCTTAATTGGCGCTTCGCTATCAACGCGTATTATATACTGATCTTGTTTCAGTTATTACTCACGTGGTTAGCTATCTACTGCGCTATCTACCCTCTTGCAATGTGACTTCAATATTTTATCCAACAACTTTCTGCTTCGAGCACAGCTCGATAGCCCGTAGGTGTTTGTGAAAAATTCACCTAATGCCGCCATTGATTTTGCAACAGGGCTTTACACTACAATGCTGTTTGTCGGAAGAGAGAGAGTTCAATATGAAAGAGAGAGTGAAAAAGGCCAATGTTACCGTCTATGCATGTAAAAAGATACTGTGGTTTCCTTAGGTCATATCTCCTTACCCTATACGTTGGTATTATAAAGCGGTAGTCAAACCAATCTTGCTTTAGGGTGCTACAGTGTGCTGGACCGCTGTCAGCAAAATCTTATATAGAATACCGCTTCACCGGTGTCTGCTGCATGGCGGAAACGCCAAGTAAAACTTCGACTCCTGCGATCGAAAGGTTACTCAGTGGGCTGAACAGCATTCTTCACATGAATAGTGGGTACCACTATTGGCCTTTTCACTCTATCTTCCACATGTTGAATTTAGACATCATTTTGTTATTCAAAATTACTTCTAGTTACTTATTATGCTATTTATTTCTTTAGTCAAGCCCTTTGAGCTTCTGAGGTTTCTATGTCGTGATTTTTTACCTCCCTGTAAAGTGTGTTATATCCGCCTTATTGGTATTTACATATCTCTAGATGTAGCCGATATCAAACATCTGGCTTCGTTTCATGGTCCAGAAGCCGTAGTCTTGAGTTCCTTTGTTAATTGAGACATACATAAATAACTTTTTCCAGTTTTTGTTATTCCGGATACACTTGTCACTTGCAACATAAATCTGCTAAGAATTCATGTGCGTAAAGCAATCAATGAAATATTTATATGCGCCGGACTATAATAAACAAAGCATTAAAACATTTTAAAATTACTTGTGCTTTGAAATTGTGGGAGGTGTTTATAGGCTCTTCAATGAAAGAATTCGCAGAAAAGTGCCGCTAACAAGCGCAACAGTGCGACATGTAGCAAGTGCAGCACCAAGTAAGGCATAAATGTCAACACTTTGAGCAAACCTGCAAAAGCAATATTAACGCTGTCAACTACAATACCGCCAGCACTCCTTACTTTGACTTAAGACGAACAACAACCAAATTACAACTAAATATGTGTACGTACATACATACATACCAAAACTGTCTACTTCATAAATATATTTGTAAGCATGCAAGCAAAACACTCCATGCAGGCGCCGCTTGTTGCACACATCACATTACAATCGTGCAACATTTCCTGCAAATGTTCAACACACCATCAACAGCAGCAACATGTACAGCCAGCAACGCCTTTCACTTGCCACGTCGAGTAAAAATTAAGACATAAAATTTTAGCAAAACGAAGTATCCACAATAAACACTTAAAAGTGAACGAAAAAAGCACAAAACGAAAAGAAATATCAAACGAAGCATGCCACAAAAAAATGTCGGCTATATTTGCCACACATGTAACATGCCGCACATGCGAAAATGTGTAATAAAATAGTTGCCATTTTAATGGGATGTTAGAAAATAAACGAAGCATAACTATAAAATTACAAACAAGTTGAAAAGCAAATATTCCAACGGACAGCCAGACAGAGACCGACAGGAAAATAGGCTGACAAAGTGATGATTACTGGCAAAACATTCTAGTCGATGGCGTGGGCGGTGTAGCAAATGTGGGCAGGACCAAATGTCATTGCTTTGTAAAAATGTTTAAATTTCAATTTTTATGCGTTCATAAATTGTGACTTTGACGCTTTACTGCTATTCCGCGGTATTTCGCTTTGCGTAATTCAAGAACATCAAGCATTGGAAAATCTCCTTGCTACGCCATGCAGCTTAAAGATGTGTAGATCTAGTGAAGTTCTTCTAGTATATTTCGATTTACTGTGTTTCGAATGACTGAAATATCGTATCATCAGCACTTGAGACATTGGCCTTAGTTGTAGCGGTTCTCCATATTTTCTAAAACAAGCTGAATATGAAATAACGGGATTCAACACGGACGCTTCTTTCTCGCTCTTTTGACATTTCAGTAAGGTTGACATTCCAAGAAAGACATACGATCTAACAACGAGTCCAAATTATTAAAATTTACTACCGAAATTCGGAGTCAGTGCCCTCAAATTTAAGAGCTATATGTCCAATTTACGATCGTCATAATCGTCAGATCAACAATTGAGTGTCTAGTGGAAAAATTTGAATCCACAGACACAGTAAAAAATGTTCCCGTGCCAGTGAGACACAGAATTTACTTTCATAGGAATAAAGAGTTTCATTGATATTCCACACCGTTTTTGTTTTATTAAACAAAAAAAAAAAAAACTTTTGTAGCGCTCTTATTGAAACCCCCATTACTATCGCATAGACAAGTTTTGGTGCCTTCTGATGCCAGATGGAGTTTTTGTAACAAGTACATGAACGGTAGCCAGTGTGGAGTTCCGAATTCACCCATCCTTGCGTAGAAAATTATTAATTAGCAAAGTGACAAGTTCCGCAGTTGATGCTGAAAGATATACCACTATCTAACCAACGTTTTGTGTATACAACTTCCACACTTTAGGTGACAAGTCTTCTGGAACTTTCGTTACAATCGAATAAAATGGAATGCCGGTTGCGCGATACCTCTAGACTTTCTAAATTTATTCCAAATAGGCTACATTAGGTTAAAAGATCGATCCGATAGCGAGGAGCCGCAATCTATTGAACAGCGCCTTGTAATCTAATGCGAAGTACAAAAAGTCCAGCTCTTGAAAACATACAACGGAGACCGATCACATTCCCATTCCGATGTAATAGGGGCAAAGTTTTCCTCTATAGTTCATCGACTTTGCAGTTTCTAGCATCCAGACGCCACATTAACTTTTGAGTTCCTAAAACTTTTATTGTCTTTATAAGGCCACTCTTACATAACGGCTTAGTCATTTTATTTCTAATCCCGCCAACTCATTGGGTTGTCTGAAAGTGTGAGTTTCGAGTTTTTAGCCGTGATCTCGCAAAAGCGAAACAGTCAAGATGGAATTATTGAGATGTGTTCATCAGGCCTTTTTCCGAACAGCTTCCACAACTGGCATCCTGTAATATTCTCAATTATATCACGTGCACACCAACAGGATAATGATCAGTTAGGGTCCCTAAAAAAATGCCTTACGGAGAGCGAAAACTTCTTGATATCCAACTTGGACCAAAATCTAATTATATCCGAGTGCTAATAATGATTCCTTGAAGCCTAGTTGACCAATAGTCAAATACACAACCGCCATCACTTTCCAATTCATCTACTTATCAGTTACCTGCATTTTTGCTATGGTCTGGCACCCATACTTCTTCTTCTACTAGGAGGATGGAGCCCTACATAGGAGTTGAAGAAAGTGAGGAAGGTTCTCTAAGCGCCATCCACTTGGGCGTGGATGAAACTATTATTTTATATATGGCTCAAGCAACTCACGCCGTAAGGTCTTACACCAAGTATCCATAGTAGTAGCCCAAAACGCGAAACAGCCCATCCGCATTGCTGTGCCTTGGGTTTTGGACCCGCCACGTAAAAATCATTACCAACGAATATAAGAAAACAACCTCGGATAATTAACCCTCCGTCAACCACTTTATGAATTTCCCACACTACCTTTCACAAACGTAGTTGTTGAAACATCTAACACTTATTATTTCATATTATGGATGAGTTTGTGATTTCTGTCAATCTCCTTAACCTAACTAAAAAAGCGATATATCTGAATCTTTGCTATAGTAACTCCAGCTTCTTATCTTCGCAATTCCTACTCATTTTCGCCTCAAGTGTAATAGTCATCCCTTAAGTCGGCAATTTGCAGAAAAAGTGCTATATATAATTTCTATGTACCGCATACCACTGCTACTTGTTTGCCATGTTGGCTATCATAAATTTTGCAATATCAAGAATTAAGACGCTGAGACATTTTCGCTGACTGCTGCGGCAGACTGGTGACTTTTAATAAATTGCCAGCAATCCCGACGCAACGGTTATGATTATTACCACTTTAATAATGATTTTCATAACATTTGTGGCGAGCAGAATGCAGAGCCCGAGAGAAGGAAGTATGTAGAAGAAAGAAAGTAGAAAAACGACCGCTTGAAGCGCAGCTTTGGCAATTTTCACTAACATTTTTCAACATTTTCATTATAAAAATTACCACAAATGTCGTGCAACAACACAGCAACTGCAGGTCGTACAATCAACAAAAAAAAAAAAAAAAAGAATTAAACCACATAATTTATTGCAACAAAATGCGGCGCCATTAAACGCACACAAATCAATTACGCTCGAAGTGGGCAGGCTAACGCTAGCAAACAGCAAACCACTCAACCAATAGAGCAACAACAACAACAAAGCGAGTGAAAAGTAAAAATGGCAGAAGAAATGTTAAGAAAAATTGTTGCAGCAAGCGTGGCAAGAATGAAAAAATCTAAAGTTGGCTAGAGCAAACGCCGACGGTCGCACGTGTTGCGGCAAGCGAGAAGAAGGCGGAAGCAACACAGCCGCAAGAAGCATATCGATATGAGATTGACAGGAAAGAGGCAGAGGAGGTGACACTAGACGCTAGAAAGTTGGTGAGCAAGAGGCTAGAGTGACTAAAATGTGAGACAAACAAGGTAAGTAACGTCATCATATCTGGGAGAGTGGGTGAGAGTGAAAAATGACAAAGTCTGGATAACCCATGCCACCCCTGCGAGTTAAAGGCGAACCAAATCGTTCAAAGTCAAGAAACACACCCACTCACAATAACGGCAATAAGGATAAAGAAAATAAAAAAGAAAACCCAAACAAAACCAACAACATAGAAAGCCGGCACGCCATAGAGCATGAGAAAACCCGAAAGAACAAGAAAATGAAAATAAGTCAAAAAAAAAAAACTGTTTGAACACCAAGAAAATTGTACAACTCTGGCGTCTAAAGTGTGATCCAGCAAATTGAAGAGGAATCATGAGAATGCGAGTCAACACAAATTCGTGCAACAAATTTCGATAAGCAGACGCAAGCCGGCGGAAACATGACCAAATAAATGTATCACACATATACAGATCACAATCACACACATATATACTGCTTATGTAGAAGTGCACAGCGTGCGTCGACATGTGCGCCTACCGAGAGTGTCAAGTGTCAACGCCAAAAATGATTACGAAGGCGTGCCAGCAGCATACGACGCCTCGCACAGCCTCAGGCGCAACCCGGCTGACAGGCTTTGAATGGCAAGCAGGCAGTCGTAACAACGTCTAGATGGCGCTATGGTCACAGAGCTGACAGTGAGCCGAGACGTTGTCAACATATATGAGGCTGTTGATGAAGACGCGACGCGCTTAGCATCGCAAAATAACAGACGGAAAACCACATATACGAGGGCGGTCCAATAAGTATTAGTTCACAAAGGAAGAACGAAAATTTTGAAAGATAAAGACTGCTTAACTCGATAGAACCAATGACTACGCTGGCTAGATCATGTCGCCCGAATGAATGAAAACACTACAGCTCTGTGAGTATTCGACGCAGTATCCCCCGGGGGAAGCAGAAGAATAGGAATCCCTTAGAAAACACCAGTTGGAGAAGTTGTTGGTATATCCCGGCTGAAATTTTCGTTTTCTGAAGGTAAACCGAAGTAGGTCTCCGTGAAGGCAATAACCTTTTGATTCAAACCAAATTTCAGTGTGTCGCGTCCAAATCTGTAGTCGAAGTCCGTAGTTTAATTCGTAATTCCACTTTATTGGGAGTGGCAAAAACAGATGTTTAAGACGAGTTTCATTTTCCTTCCAAAATTTTGCTGCTCTTTCAGCTGCGTCGCATTATACTAATAATTCGAAATAGTGGAACCCTGTGACTTCTTGGTAGCAAAATTGTCGACACATATTTTTAGTCCCAGATAACTGAAACTATGTAAGCTTCGTACTTTGAATCCCAGAAAATGATAGCTATTTCGGCCGCTATGACAGTCTCGCTTGCTTCCGACCGAGTTCGTCACGTGAAGTTCGGTTCTTCGGCTGATAATTAGATCTTTCGAATACCAATACTGAGTCCATATAAATACCAATACTGAGTCCATACAAATTTCACACTTTGAATCCCAGAAATTGCTATTTCAACTGATATGACTGTTTCCTTTCCTTCGGATCGAGTTCGCCGGGTGTATGCTTCGATGCTTCGGCTGTTCCTCAAACGTCGTCGATAGCGAAAACGATACAGAAGCATCTTTGGATTGTGCTCAAAAAGCGTTAGGTGGAGTTAGGGTTGCACTTGCTATCCGGAAGGACCAAGCACGTCAGTTTTCGCGCCGATATGCAGTCTTTTGCGACGCCCTCTTCACGCAGCTGTCTGGTATTCTTTCAGTCAACAGTCTGCCAACACGAATTCCTGGGCATCACTCACATTGTCCTCTTAAGTAACCATTTTAGGGTAACCTGAGCGTGGTTCTTCAAAATTGGATGTACGATTGTGGTGAAACTCATAAAGCAAATTACGCGATCCAAAGAGAATAGTGACTATATACAGCGCCTAAGCGCTCTTTTATCCACTGTGTGGTTTTCTTTCTAAACACAATAACAAAATCTCCGCCCGTTTCCATTAACAAGATTTGGCGGCAATTTCGACAATAGTCATCTACATATATACACTAACCTAAAGTAAAGAAACTATTGCACGTTTGCGAGAAAAAATACTTATTAGGCCACCTTCGTGAGTAAGAACGTTCCCACACACCCACAGCCGCAAGCACATGTATACATTAAGCGACACTTTTATGGGCAATTTGTGAAACTGTGTATTTTTTTTTTTTTTACTCTTGATGGGTGTACACGAGTGGGCGGTTCGCCCCAGAGAGCTCATTAAATGTACAGAGTGGCGTCGTCAACGGCAATAACAGTAGGTAACCAAGCATTGAGAAAAATAGCAAATTTTAAGCGCATTGAGGAAGTCACAAAAAATGAGTACAGTAAAGCAAAAGTGAAAAAAAAGTGAGGAACTGCAGCATTCAACGCAAAGAGGAAGCTCAAACGCATAAACGTTTAGCAGGAAAATTTTCGCTGACAATGCTGGCGCTGAAAATAAAAATGTCATTCAGCTAGCACGTGAAAACTTTGGCATTGAATAGACTTGCCTAACCAATCATTTGCTTTGTTTTCCTGCACATCTTCTGCGCCCCTGCTACTTTTTCATATTTCCGCCTAGCTCGCCGCATTCGCACACAGCTGCCAGTTGATTGCCCGCTTAGGCACTCGCAAGCGCCTAAGTGTATGCTGCAATAGCAGTGCTTGAAAATTTATTAGCTACTTAGCCTCGTACAAATGGCGTGCGAGGTGTGAAGATTAGATGAATGGTCGAACATAAAATCTGTGTGTTCGTGCGTTTGTGTCGCCGCAGGCTCAAAACATGAGCACGGCGGCGGTGTATGCGGTGTGCGCGGTATGTAAACGCTTAGCGTCAAGCATTGAAAAATTGGTTGTTAAAAGTTGTTGGCATAGTTGGTGGCTTGACATAAAAGTGTGCTCAAAAATCTCTAAAAAAAAAACAAGTGGGCGAAGGTAAATGTTGTAGAAGGTCAGGCAAGTGCTTGTATAGAGTGCAATACGAACTAGTGACTTTTCGCAGTTATATACTTGGCTTGTGTATAGCATTTGAAGAGTAAATTTAGGCGCTCTTATGTTGAAAATCAAATTCTTTACCTATTAAAAAGCAAAATGTAATTAGATGCTAAATAGCATTTAGTAAATAGTAACTATCTTAATTGTAACTAATTCCAGAAAAATCATGTCAGCATCCTGTGATCAATGATATCCAAAATGACGTCATATACTACTTATAATCGCCTTTGAAACATTATTACTGACTATGATGATGGGAGAATTTTCACTAAACACATTTTGACCATTTTCAATTTAGAATAGCTCTGATAGTGATACTGAACTACTGAACGATCTCACATCGCAACCTTCAATTGCATTTCAACTTAGGCATTAATATTATATGACCTGATTCGAAAGGAAAATTTATAGAAAACTTGTTTTTTTGAACCCATTCCTTCATTCCATTCTCCCATAAAATTTCTCTCACATTTTTTCGAAGTTGACTTCTGAATTTCAGAACCTTTGAAAAGTGACAATTTGAAGAATCGAACTAAGGAAAACTGTTTACTATGAATTTCGAATGTCCTTCTTTTAGTGCCAATTTAGAATAGCTCTGATAGTGATACTGAACTACTCAACGATCTCACATTTATAATTCCTAGAAATTATCAAATGCCAACCTAAAATTGCATTTTTATTTCAACTCAGCCATTAATATTATATGACCTGATTCGAAAGGAAAATTTATAGAAAACTTATTTTTTTCCTTCATTTCATCCTCCCATAAAATTTCTCTCACATTTTTTCGAAGTTGACTTCTGAATTTCAGAACCTTTGAAAAGTGACAATTTGAAGAATCGAACTAAGGAAAACTGTTTACTATGATTTTCGGGTTTTTTTTCTGGGGCTATTTGGTATCTTTTAGTACCCTAAATATCTTATACATATAATTATTTATGCCACAATCTTTAAATTCAATAGGAACTCTAAAAATAAACTGAGAGGAACAGCAAACTACGCCATATTTTCTCCCGTTCATTGACATTTCTCTTCAGTAATGTTTACCGTTTCAACATGGAAAGATATACGATCCAAAAACGAGTCGAAATTATTAAAATTTATTAGCGAAATTCTAAGACTGTGGCCTTAACTCCAACAGCGCTACATCCAATTTATTATGGTAAACATTTGAATCCACAGGCATAGTATAAAATTTTCATGTGCCAGTGAGACAAAGAAGTGCCCGTAGTCTCGGTCGTGCGACTTGATTTCGTTAGACTATTTCCTGTGTGCTACGTCAAGTCTATGATCTATACAAACAAGACAGAGTGATGAAGTTCGTACGAATCTCGAAGGTGAAATTGCAGCAGTACCGGCTGATTTATGCTTGAGAACTGTCGAAACTTGAGTTCAGCGTAGTACTTCAGCCCACAATGCCAAGTTTTGTCGCCATTGTTGGTAGTCTAAAAATTATATTTTTCGTTCTATGTTCGAGAATAATTCTGCAGCAAAGCGTTGTGCCTTGGAGGTGAATAGCATCGGTAGCTGCTTGTACTATAAGTACTTAAGAAATTCATTATTTTTGGTTCACATTGACCAAGCATACTTAAAATTATACGATTTAATTCGACACTAATTAACATAATTCTATTAATTGTTGCCTTCTGGAATTAATTCTTACGAAACCCTCGTCCCTATTAGCAAAAAAAAAAATCACCCTTGGTTCCAATACACGTGTGCCAACGTTTTTTTCAATCCTCAAAACAGTTGTTAAAGCCCATTTACGGAAAAACATTCAATACGCGTAGCAATTCACGTTAATTGTCTTCAATTGACTTAAAGCGGTTTACCGGTCGATTGAGTTGTCGAACCATAATTCCGGCATCCTTTTACGAATAGCTCCGCACGAACAATGTAAAACATTTGAGTGTTATGTATGCCTTGTTGACAGTTTTGACGGTCGGAAGGAATTCGAAATACAACACACCTCGATATTCGCAGAAAAATGTCAGCATTACTTTGATTTTTGACATGCTTTGATGTGGTTTTTTTAGCTTCAACTCACCTTTGCCAAGTTATGCGGCAGATTGATCGGCGAATCCGGGTCGGAAACACAGATATAAAACTCATCGCCAATAATAATACATTTCATGACATTCTGGTGGGCGGAAAGCATTTTATGATTTTGGAACAAATCGTGTTTTCACTTTAATATCAAATGATCTTCCAAAATGATTTTCACTGATATTTCCGATATTCCAACCATACCAATAAGATCTTTAACTGTTAATCGTCGATTCTCAAGCACCAATATTTTCGTTGCTGATATCCGTTCTGGACGAGGTTCGTCATCAATGCATTCTCGAACCCTTTTGAATAATTTATACGAACAATTCCTCGCGACGAACAATTATCGCCGAAGACCTTTTCCATCATTCTGAACGTTTCGGCATCAGAAATTTAATTCGGCGAACAAAATTTAATGGATTTTCTTTATCGAATAATTTCACTCATCGTGAAAATCACCGAATGCACTTTGTGTACTTCAGAAAGACAAGCGTATACTAAATATTTCGACGAATGGATTTTCAGGGAAATTAAAATTAAAAGGTCTTACCCCCAGCAATATATGCCTTAACTTATGTGGCTTCCATAGTATGGACCCCATAAATTGATAAGCGTTTTGAAGATACTCTTATTGAAATGATTCCAAATGTTTTTTAAGCGATATTTAGCTTCTAGGCACTCGTAACGGTGCTCAAAAGACGGTCAGAATAGAGGATTTCTATTTATTTGTGGATATTTTTAACTATTTCCCTTTCCCTATTAGGACCAAAAAGTTAGGTTAAATAGCTGACAGTAATGCCAACCTAACTTAAAAAAAAATGTATCCGTATGGCGGGAGAATCACTCATAGACTGCAGAGTCTTTTGTCTGCTTTTGTGTGCAGATGAAAAAACTTCTGTAATTTGATATTATCCTACGACTATGCGTCCTGGTTAAGCCCTTTATTTCTATTACCTGGAGGATTTAGTATGCGGTTCGA
This sequence comes from Bactrocera latifrons, assembly GCF_001853355.1. NCBI lineage: Eukaryota > Metazoa > Arthropoda > Insecta > Diptera > Tephritidae > Bactrocera > Bactrocera latifrons. The sequence goes on from NW_017534497.1 coordinate 70,311, forward strand.
AGGGTTTAGCAGTGATCTGGCAATGATTGGACATTCGAGCAGTATATTCAAACAGCAGATAAATCTGGCATATCGTAAAATTTTAAATCATACTGCATAATTTGCGATCAGACTGCGTTCAGTTAGGATGCGTACAATCATTGCAAGGTGAGCTTTGCTGAAAGTGAAGGGTCTAACAGACCTCTTTTGATGTACCCTTCTGAACTGCTCGCAGGTAACGCCGCATATTCAACACTTTTGAGCCCACGGCCGAACTTTAGATATACTCTGCGCTCCAGGGATTGGTATTTAAGAGAAAGACTTTAAACTCTTCATCGCAGGGCTGATATTAAAGAGGAAGACTAGACATTTCTAAAATAAATAGTTAAATGAAAAGAATGAAAGTTCTTCTGACTCGAGTGATCATATCTATATCTAATTTCTGAAATTTATAAGTACAAATTCACTTCTAAGACTGAAAAAGAGTTCAGGTTTAGATGCAGCCTTTTAATGGAATGTATTCCCACGCTACTATATACGCAAACAGCGATAACGTCAAATTTTAGCACCACCACTTAGTCACCGCTCCGGCGACGCTAAAAGTAATCTTCACACCACTACCAACCAAAAAAAAAAATGGGGGTGATGGTCACAGCCAAACTTGCCAAATACCCATTTTTCACCGAACGAATTTCATTTCATTTTTCCGCCGCACATCTGTTGACGTTTGTCGGCCCATTTCGTGGGCTGGTCGCGTGGCTATTCATTGTGGACAGATAAAGTTGGCGGCGAAAAAAAAAGAAGCAAATATGGAAAATGGTCACAGGACTTTTAATTCGCGCCAGCAATAACACTTAAAAAATGCCAGCACTAAAAAGACACATGGATGTGGAGAATGGTGTTGAAACCTCAGCAAAACATTTCCTCATACTAATACATACACAAACACATATATGCACACATGCATATTGCACACGCATACACGCCTATATGAGCATAGATGATGGTGTTAGACTTTTATTACAATCGTTGATGTTGCCGTTGCCGCTACTATATGATAGCCGTAATGGCTGGTTGTTGTTGCAACAATGATGATGAAGTGTTTAGATGGCCGCAATAATGGTCGGACGAGGCAACAAAATGGGAAACAATGCACGAAAATGGCATTGACCAAAAAACGAGTATGCGCTCGTTGGAAAAAATGCCAAAACTGCGAGGAACTTGAATCAAAACTGCCATTGCTGGCATGGTGTTGGTGATGGTGTAAAATAGTTTTCACTTATGCTTCGTTAATGTTTATTTTGCATTCTTATGGTGGCTGTCAGTGTAGATACCCTGAACAGGGTTTATTATATTTGGAACTGAGTTTGCTAGACCCGGAAGGAAGAGCATATAAAATATACGCTCGCTAGGTGCTCAGTATTTGAGATATCATTCTGAAATTTTGCAAGTATCCTTTTCTTTGAGAGAAGTTACTTATTTGTCGGAATCGCCGATATTTGACAACTATACGATGTAGCTGTCATACAAACTGCTCGTTAAAAATTCAGTTCTTGTATGAAAAACTTTTTATTTGAGGAGATATCTTCCCGAAATTTTGCTTAAATTATTTTTCATTAGTTCGCTTTAATCGTTGGAGAAATCGTTTAAATCAGACAATAATAGCGTATAGTTGCCATACAAAGAGAACATTCACAATCGATTTCTGGTACAGAAAACTTTTATATTTGACACGCTATGTTCATGATATTCAGCGTGAAGATTTTTCCTAAGCAATTTTATTATCTCCAAATGAAATACTCAGATCGGACAACTATAGCACATAGCTACCATACAAACTGGTCGTTGCAAACCAAGTCTTTGTATAAAAAACTTTTTTATTTGTCAAGATATTTAAAACAAAATTGACGAAAAGGATTGCCTAAGGTAGCGATACAATATACGAAGAAATTGTTCGGTTCGGACCACTATATCACATGGCGGTCATACAAATCAACCCATCAAAAGCAAGGTTTTTTCATGGAAACTGTTTTATTAGCGACCTCTATTTATTTTTGTTGTTGTTGTAGGTTATCGCATTGTTGTTGTTTATGCTACTACAACAATCAACGCTGTTGGCTACACTGCATGCATTTCCGCTATGAAATTTTCATATTTTTCCACAATTTTGCCGCCAAGCTTGTCGTTGGTAAAAGCATGAGAGAGCTCTGAGGGAGGTGAAGCGGCGTTGCGATATTTGGCGTGTCGTTGGCGGAAACTACAGCACGGCAAAAGTTTATCGCACTTCGCGGCACATAAGCGCGCATATAAATTCATCTTTCTCCTTTCACACACAAATTCCTCATGTGCATTTGTATTTGTGTGTGTAAAAAACCGGCACAGACAGTAGCGCGCATTGTCAGCCAGCAAGCACAAAAAAATATAAATAATCAAAAATGAAAGCAAGCCAACAAAATATTATGATTTCGGTGATAGCAGAAGACAACGCAAAAAAGGAAAAGTACTAAAAAAAAAACACACAAAAAAATTAAAAAAAAAATACCTTCACGAAAAAATGGGAACACACACATATAAGCGCGGCGAACCGCACACTGGCAGCAACTTTTCAAGGATGTAGTCTGTTGTAAATTCAAGTCTATAAATGAAAATGTTTCCCCACTACAATAGTCAGTTCGCCAACAAAAAACAACAAAAATGAAATAAAATAAACAAATCAAAAACATTTTGTAAAATATGACGAAATAAAATCACATGAAATATGTGAGAATGAAAATAGAAATTTCGTAAAGTGTAGTGACAAATGAAAAATGGTATGCGCGAAATGGCAAATGATGAAAGTCGCACCGGTGTTTGCTTAAAATATGATTTTTGCGGGATAATGCGCCTAAAAGCGCGCAATATATTTCAATTTATGTCATGCGTTGATACTCCTGAGATTTGTAGCAGGAAATTTAAAGTATTTCTGGCATGAGATACAACATACCGGATTTTTTGAATATGTTCTAAGCGAGAGTTTTCGTCGGTGGACCGTTGGTTACAGTTACTTGTAGGTTTTGGTCTTTGTTCGTCGTCGGAAGAGAATCTTAATTTTCAATTGCCTATACAGTGCAAAGTAGCACCTGTTGACAAGGGTTATTGTGGATTGGTTTTAGAGGCTGATATTGTTGGTGGTGTTGGTTCCAAGATAGACGAAATTATCTACGACTTCAAAGTTATGACTGTCAACAGTGACATGGCTAGTCGTTAGTGCGACGATTTTTTGTTTGATGACAGAAGATATTTTGTCTTGCGCCAACGTTCACTACCAAACCCATTTGCTTCGTTTCCTTATCCAGTCTAGAGAAAGCAAAACTGAAGGCGCGCATTTGATATCTTATCAATATCATCGACATATGCCAGCAGCTGTTCACTCTTATAGAATATTGTACCAACTCTACTTTGCTCTGCAGCTGCTATTATTTTCTCTAGCAATAGATTAAAGAAGTCACTTGATAAGGAGTATCCTTGTCTGAAACCTCGCTTGGTATCGAACAGCTTGGAAAGACCTTGCCGAGAAGCTGATGCTCGCTTTGTTGTTCCTCGGCAATTGTGTAATTGCTATTCGAACCTCATAGTCGGGCAATGGAACATGTAATCCATCGTCATCGATTGGAGCATCGGGTTCGTCATCTGTAGAAGTTACACTTTCACTGCCGTTCAGCACGCTAGAGTTTGCTGAATAAGAATGTGCTCAGGTTTTGCGTCCTTCCGTTAGTCACCTCATCTTTTCCTAGAGTTGTTGAGCTTTACCCCTGTCGACGAACTTTTTCTACACTTCTACAATCCAACAAAAGTTTTTCGCGCACAAATCGAAAAACTTGCCTGTTTTTTTTTTTTTTTTTTTTTGAACTACTGGATATATCACACCAACAGCGTAGAACAATTAATTCTGGGTGATACACAACCATCTGTTTTTGAGTTGTCTTTAAGGAAATCAGAGAAGCCAACCGCCGAAGACGGGTCACTCTTCACTACGACAACATGAACTCTCATAAATCGACTGAAACAATTATATTTTTGAGTATTGAAAATATTGACACCTACTTTTTGGAATTGCTTCCCTTTCCCCTCGGATATCAGAATCAGATATCAGAAAAAAGTTTTTTTGAGTTTATTCTTAAGGATTTCCATCTTAACATCACTCCATAAATCGGCAATGGGATTTACGTCGGCTTTGTGTTGGCCAGTTCAGAACGTCAATGCTTTCTGTGACTTTTTCACATCATAACCTTCATGTGTTGGATCATTGTCATGCATAAAAATTAAATTCGCAGGCACCAATTTGAACGCAATTAGTTCCATATAATTTTTGAGATCCGACACTGCGATTGACAAACGTTTTGCCATTGGATCCAACATGATTCATCGTTGTTTCATCGCCTTAAAGTACTCTTTACAAACTTTTATAGCAAACTTCAGACAGAAGTTGAAATACCTCTGTAGACATACTTTCAACGAATATAGTGGATAGCCATCTCGTGAAATAGCCAGTCGCCTCAGGCTCAAAACGCTTTGCCGATTTATTAGAGTATTTTTAGGCAATACTTAGGTGTATTCGGTATCCAGTGGACCGGCGTTCTTTGCTGTTCAAGTGAGATCGATTCAGAATCGACTTCTAACTTATACTAACCTCTCGTGTTCGTAGAAGAATTGTACTTAAATCTTTAAATTAATCGCTCCACCCCACTATGATTAAAGCATTTTCGTGAAAAGTTGCTGAGTAATACTAAATTCATTTTGTTATCCATGCGATCACACTCGTTTACGTCGTTGACGTCCTTGTCTGCGTATAATAATCCGAAAGGCATACATATATTAAAATTAGAGGAATATGTATGCGTTATATCAACTATTAAATGTTACGATGAGTGTATGAACTTATATATGGGTATGTGTGCCCTACACTTTCTCTAATCCACCAATTACACACTCGACTATAATTTCCATTAACAAATCCCACGCCGCATAATTACAGTGTCGCAAATCATTTTTTTCACTAAGCATATTTTTCGTCGACGGCGTACACACCAGGGCCATTTTCGAATGCAGCGCCGCAAGCAGATGCGAAGGCACGAACAAACATAACGGTGAATAACCAGAAAAAGCATATGCGTGCGAATCTACTTCATATGCGGCAAAAAAGTGTCTGGATAATTCGCATGTGGGCCAACAGTGGACAGTAACTAAATGTGTGCAGGAGAGTTGGAGAGACAAGAAGGCGAAAGACGGCTGAAGGCTTTTGTAGGCGACAACAAACCGACGAACCTTCACCTTCATGCGGCCGCAACACAATTTCACGTAAACCAAAACGTATTTGCAAACAATGAAAAAACACGTTATGCTAGCGGGTGGAGGCGACGCGCAATGCGAAGGTGGAAGCAAATCATGAAATTGCATGCCAGAAAATGCGGTAGTAAAAGCGATGTGTAGAGAATGTGCTGAGTGGTAGACGGCGCGAAAAAAAATTACACTTTGAAAAAACTATTTTACAACTACTACAATAAAAGCAGCAACTAACACAACAATAGTGAATACGTTTTGGAACTGGTTATACCCTGAACAGCTTATATTAGTTTTGCCACACAGTTTGGGTATGAGCTTTTAATATATTAGGCTGAAATTTTGCACACGTAATTTTCTCCAAAATAAGTTGGTCATTTGTTGGAACCGCTATTATCGGAGTAGCATATAGCTGTCATGCAAACTGACCCATCAAAATTAAGGTCTTATATAGAAAGCTTTTTTATTTGACAAGTTATCTTAACGAAATTTCATACAGTTACTTAGACAAAGCAACGGTACAATCTCTGAAGAAATCTTTCAGATTGGGTAACTCTATTCAATATCTGCCATACAAACTGAAAGATCTAGCTCAAGCCCCTATAAGGAAAACTTCTTCATATAAGAAAATATCTGAACAAAATTGCTTAGATTTAATCAGCCAAAACAACTGTATAATCTCTGAAGAAATCGTGCAGATCGGAACTTTATAACGTATAGCTACCATAGATACTGAAAAATCAAACTCAAGTCCCTGTATGGAAAACTTTCTCATGTGGCAAAATATCTTTTTGAAATTGCATATTGTTTATAGACCAAGGCAGATTGGATAACTTTATAGTAGCCATATAAACTGAATGATCAGGCTGAAGTCGCTGTATGGAAAACTTTCTCATTTGACAAAATATCTTAACGAAATTGCATACGAGTTATAAGCCAAAGCAACGGTACAATCTCTGAAGAAATCGTTCAGATTGGATCCTTTTACTCTACATCTGTCATATGAACCGTAAGATCAAACTCGAGTCCCTGTAAAGAAAACTTTTATATTTTAGAAGGTATCTCTACGAAATTTGGCATGAATTATTATCCAAGTCAGCGCTATAACATCTGAAGAAATTATTCAAATAGAATCAATGTTGCATATACGTTTCATACAAGCTGACCGGTAAAAATCGAGTTCTTGTATGGAAACATCTCAATTTGTGTAGGGTATAGTAGCTTCGTTGCAACCACAGTTAATGTTTCTTATTCTTAATTTTTTTTTTTTTTTTATTTTTTTTTATTTTTTTGGTTTTTTTGTTTTGCCTGGACATTTTCCGGTAGCTGCTACGCGAAAATTGCGCCGACAGTCTGGCGACGCTCTTTTTTCTTCCGTTTCTGCCATTGCGTTTGTCTCGCTGCTGCATTCTTTTTCATAACTTTTTATGCTAGTTTCTTGCATGCCCGCTGACTGATAGTGGCCAGTCGCCGTACAACTAACTGTCGGTCAGTTTACGCCATCAATAGCAGTCGCCGTACAATAGCAAGTAGTTGCGCGCCAGAAACTGGCCGGGAGGATTGACTGAATGAGTATGAATAAATGAGTGAATGTGCTGGCATTTATACAATGAGCTCAGCTGAGTGCCTGCCACGGCCGCTCGCCGTGCGCTTTCTCCGCCCACGCGCTCAACACACCCGCATTTATTCAACTAACCATTGTTTAGTTTTTATTCGTATTTATTTGAGTTGTTGAAAAGTTTTCCCGCCATTGCCGCAAAGTATCCAATTAACAAATCCAAAGACACTGTCTGTGTTGGCTGGCAAGCAATTTACAGCGGTGTTGTTGCTTACCGCTCTACTGCTGGACATTCTATTTTCTCGTGGTTAAACCTAGAGTGCTGACAGTGCATTCCCCTCACCACCACTTAGCAATTTACAGTTTTTCTACTTTTGCGTTTGATTGTTTTTGTTTATTTCCATTTTAATTTTTTTGTATGGATTTGCTTATTCTAACACATCAATTGCTGTTTGCAGTTGTTGTTGTTTGTTGAAAAATACAATATGGAAATATTTCCATTGTTGAGCCATATTTGTTTGCATCTGTGTTTTACTACAGATTGGAAGATTTTCGAGGTTAGGGGCGACTGCATAGAAATTATGCAGGTATTCAATAAAAAATCCTAAAAAACAAAAGTATTTTCAGTTTTTAACCTTGATTGTATGCGCGGTTTGAGAAAATTTGTTTTAGCTTGATTGATTTCGAAGTGAATGGAGAAGAGGTTTTGTAGAGGAGGAGCATATGTGTATTAGTTATATCTATACCAATGGGTACAAAATGAACAGCGGAATAAGGGCGGAGTAGGGACGGAATGATTTTGAAAGCTTTCTATATCCGGCTATCACGCTCGGCTAGCAACTTCCAAGCGAAAGTATTAGGTATAGAGAAAACCACTGGTGTTCTTTTGAATAACTATGGGAGAATACTGTTTATGTACGGATAGTCAAGGAACGTTACTAACCTTGACGTCACTTATTAATATCAGCTTAGTTAAAAATTGCCAGACGGTGGGCCTGTAACTGGCAGTAAAACTGCGCTTGTCCATATTTTGTGATCCCACAACCAGAAAAGTTTGCGACAACGAAAAAAACAGATGAACTGACCAAACTAGTAACTTTTTTTGTCGAATCCGAGTAGTTTTAACACCACGCCCGCTAGGAGCGATGAAATGAGCATTTTATACTCGCTTTTACAAATAAGTTCGACAAGGACTAAAAACTTGTTACCCAGGAGAACATGCGCTGATTATCGGAATTTCCTGTGCCAACGTTTGCAACAGCTACAAACTGGAATAGAATAAGCAAACCGTTTTTCAGTTTATCCGTAAATATAGTCAGAAACAGAAAACTTGGTAACCGACAATCCCCAAACCTTGAATGGCTGTTCACCAAAGGAATAACCGACCTAAGTAATCTTATTGTAATCACGAAATGCTTAAGTCTAGAAATCAAATTTTGAGCAGTTTTTTGAATTTTATTTAAAAACAAATCAAAAAATATTTTTACTCTCCATTTTTTTATGGTTTTTTTTTATTGATATCTTAAGAATACAGAAAAAAAATTTACGAAAAAGTATTAAAACTTGAAAGAATTAGAGGGGGAGAGAGGCAAGTGTAAAAAAATGGCGCATCCTGGTGGCATTGATCCTGATTCTCCAGGTGGTCTGAAAAAATAAAATCAAAAAATTCTTAATCAGTAATGATGCTGTTATAGTCCGTATCTCAGGGAACACGAAACAATTTTTGTTCTTTGTTTTTTTTTTT